>NC_135814.1:4866146-5146146 GCF_964213995.1 Mustelus asterias
GCAAAGATTCAGCACCTTCACCTTTCCCCCTCCCCCACAAATAGAATCTTTCACCCCTTTCCATTATGGAGACTTTGTTTTATCTTTGTAGAAGCAACCATTACCCCCATCCCAGCAACTGCCCCCCACTCCCATATCCCACACCCGCACTCTCCTCATTCCTGTACCCACTCCCCCTCCCACTTCTGTATATTCTTGCATCCCCACTCCCATATCCCACTCCCCCGTTCCTGTATCCCACTCACTCCAATATCTCATTCCCCCCTCATTCCTGTATCCCACTACCCTAACCCCATTCCCATATGTCACTTCCCCCTGATTCCCATATCCCACTCCCCCCCCTCCTCACTCCCATATCCCACTCCCCCCCCTCACTCCCATATCCCACTCCCCCCCCTCACTCCCATATCCCACTCCACCCCCCCCCTCACTCCCATATCCCACTCCCCCCCCCCTCACTCCCATATCCCACTCCCCCCCCCCTCACTCCCATATCCCACTCCCCCCCCCCCTCACTCCCATATCCCACTCCCCCCCCTCACTCCCATATCCCACTCCACCCCCCCTCACTCCCATATCCCACTCCCCCCCCCCTCACTCCCATATCCCACTCCCCCCCCCTCACTCCCATATCCCACTCCCCCCCCCCCCTCACTCCCATATCCCACTCCCCCCCCCTCACTCCCATATCCCACTCCCCCCCCCCCTCACTCCCATATCCCACTCCCCATTGCCATATCTCACTTTGCCCTGATTCCCATATCCCACTCCCCTCTCACTCCCATATCCACTCCCCATTCCCATATTTCATTTCCCCATTCCCATATCTCACTTCCCCCTGATTCCCATATCCCATTCTCCCCTCACTCCTGTATCCCACTCCCTATTCCCATTTCTCACTTCCCATATCCCACTCCTCTCTCACTCCCAAATACGACACCCGAACTCCCCCTTATCCCACAGCCCCCTAACTCCCACACTCCCATATCCCATCCCCCCCCATTCCCATATTCATCCCTCCAGCACCTCCCTCCTCTCCCGTATCCCACCTCACCTCTTTCTTTAAAGGGACGCCTCTTGTTTTTGTACCATGTGTCCTAGTTTTAGTCTCCCCCACAAGAGGAATCATCCTTCGGGAATCCACCCTGTCAAATCCCCTCAGGATCTTATACTTCCAGCCTAAGCTTTGCAATTTCCTCCCTGAACCTCTCAGTCTCATTCTCCCTCTTTACGAGGCTCTTTAAAGCTTCTCTCTTTAACCAAGGCTGTCAAATATCTTAGTTTTAAAGTTGAAATGGAGATAAGGGTGAGGAAAGGGGACAGGCTGGATTACTCTGTGCAGAGTGAGCAGGTCCAGTGGCCTCTTTCTGTGCACACTATACACCCAGTGTTAAGTTTCATCTCAGAGGCCCAAAGACCATAAGACATAGGAGCAGAATTAGGCCACTCGGCCCATTGAGTCTGCTCCACCATTCAATCATGGCTGATATTTTTCTCATCCCCATTCTCCTGCCTTTTCCCCATAACCCCTAGTCCCCTATTAATCAAGAACATATCTATCTCTGTCTTAAAGACACTCAATGACCCGGCCTCCACAGCCTTCTGCGGCAAAGAGTTCCACAGATTCACCACTCTCTGGCTGAAGAAATTCCTTCTCATCTCTGTTTTAAAGGATCGTCCCTTTAGCCTGAGGTTGTGCCCTCTGGTTCTAGTTTTTCCTACTAGTGGAAACATCCTCTCCACGTCCACTCTATCCAGACCTCGCAGTATCCTGTAAGTTTCAATAAGATCCCCCCCTTCATTCTTCTAAACTTCAATGAGCACAGATCCAGAGTCCTCAACCGTTCCTCATACGACAAGCTCTTCATTCCAGGGATCATTCTTGTGAACCTTCTCTGGACCCTTTCCAAGGCCAGCACATCCTTCCTTAGATACGGGGCCCAAAGCTGCTCACAGTATTCCAAATGGGGTCTGACCAGAGCCTTATACAGCCTCAGAAGTCCATCCCTGCTCTTGTATTCTAGCCCCCTCGACATGAATGCTAACATTGCATTTGTCTTCCTAACTGCCAACAGTGAGTCTCCTTGTTGTTGTAATCTGCTCAAACTGACTTCCAGCTTCTTACAGATATCATTGGCAGTTGTGCTAACAGCACCTGCTGTGCCATCCCTTCCATAACCGTTGTTGATTTTATCTTAACAACACCACTTTGTATTTACATAGCACCTCAGTATCGTAAAATATCCCAGGGTGCTACACCAAAGCTTTATCAAATAGGAAAAACTACAAAAGTAAAGTAAAGTTTATTTATTAGTCACAAGTACGGCTTACATTAACACTGCAATGAAGCTACTGTGAAAATCCTCCAGTCGCCACACTCCGGCGCCTGTTCGGTTCAATGCACCCTAACCAGCACGTCTTTCAGAATGTGGGAGGAAACCGGAGCACCCGGAGGAAACCCACGCAGATACGGGGAGAACGTGCAAACTCCACACAGACAGTGACCCAAGGCCAGAATTGAACCCTGGTCCCTGGCGCTGTGAGACAGCAGAAGGGGGTGTGAGTTCAGTCGGACAGCATGGTCGCTGCAGGCTTGGAGGGCCGAAGGGCCTGTTCCTGTGCTGTAATTTTCTTTGTTCTTTGTTCTTTGTTCAGTGCTAACCACAGTGCCACCATGCCGAGAGGAGGTATTAGAAGTCCAAACACTTTCTCAAAGAGGTTGGTTTTACAGAGCGTCAGAAAGGGAGAGAGGAAGGTGGGGGAGATGGAGAGGGTTCCGGAGGGAATCCCGGAGCTTAGGGCTAAAGGCACGGCCGCCAGTGGTACAGTGATTGAAGATTGGGAATGTGTCAGAGGTCAGAATTGGAGGAGCGCAGAGATCACAGAGGGGGACTAGCTAGGGTAAATGCATGGGGTTAAGGGGATAGGGCCTGGGTGGGATAGTGTTCGGTGCAGACTCAATGGGCCGAATGGCCTCCTTCTGCACTGTAGGATTCTATGATTCTATGTTTGGAGAGCTGGAGGAGGTTACAGAGGTAGGGAGGGTCCGAGGTCGAATTTGAAAACAAGGATGTGATCTTCATAACTGAGGCATTGACAGATTGGGAGTCAATCTGGGTCAGGTGGGTGAACAGAATTTGGAATGAGGTTGGGTGACAGGCAGCTAAGTTTAGAGATGAGCTCAGGTTTATGAAGAGTTGTGAACCATATTGACTCTGCCTGAATCTCCCTCCTTAATACATTCCCTCCTTCTCCATTAATACTTTCCCTTCTCGTGGTTAGCACTGCTGCCTCAGCTCCAGGGACCCGGGTTCAATTCCAGCCTTGGGTCACTGTCTGTGTGCAGTTCGCATGTTCTCCCCGTGTCTGCGTGGGTTTCCTCCGGGTGCTCCGGTTTCCTCCCACTGTCCAAAGATGTGCGGGTTAGGTGGATTGGCCACGCCAAATTGCCCCTTAGAGTCAGGGGGATTAGCTAGGGTAAATGCCCGGGGTTATGGGGATAGGGCCTGGATGGGACTGTGGTCGGTGCTGACTCGATGGGCCGAATGGCCTCCTTTTGCACTGTAGGATTCTATGATTCTCCTTCTCCATTAATACTTTCCCTCCTTTTCCGTTAATACGTTCCTCCCTTTGTACTGAGACTCCTCTCACATTACTTATTTTATCCTCTGAACAGTGTTATTTATTGATGTCTGCTCCTGGGTGATTTTATTCATGTTAAATCCCAATCTGCATCTGGTACAATTGCCCCTAATTCCTACATTTTATTTGCCACTCTGAACATTGATAATAGAGGCACCTTATCTAAATGTGTTTGTTCTTCACACTGTTCTTCCCTTTGATTCCTCTGCCCAAGCCACCACCTCACTCCCTTATCTGGATCTTTATCCTGTATTTGTATGTTTGCTTCACCCTCCTTCACTTTCTGTATCCTCACACCCTCCTTCCCACCCCCATCCCAATTTTGACTCCTCGCTTCCTTGTTTGCCAATCGATTAACACCTTTCTCTGTTTGGATATAGCCCAGAGCAGAATGAGAGGCGATCTCATGGAAACACATATTATTCCGAAGGGTTGTTTCCCACAGCTGGGAAAGCCAGAACAGGGGTGACCTTATAGAGGTCTATAATATAATGAGTGGCATAGACAAAGTAGATAGTCAATATCTTTTCCCAAATGTAGGGGAGTCTAAAACTAGAGGGCATAGGTTTAAGGTGAGAGGGAAGAGATACAAAAGTGTCCAGAGGGGCAATTTTTTCACACAGAGGGTGGTGAGTGCCTGGAACAAGCTGTCAAAGGTAGTAGTAGAGGCGGGTACAATTTTATCTTTTAAAAAGCATTTAGATAGTTACATGGGTACGATGGGTATAGAGGGATATGGGCCAAATGCAGGCAATTGGGATCAGCTTAGGGGTTTTAAAAAAAAGGGCGGCATGGACAAGTTGGGCCGAAGGGCCGGTTTCCATGCTGTAAACCTCTATGACTCTATGACTCTATAACGGAGACAAAAGTCTCAGAATAAAAGGCCATTTAGGACTAAGATGCGGAGAAATTTCTTCACTCAGAGGGTGGTGAATCTTTGCAATTCTCTCCCTCAGAGAGGCTGTTGATGTTTAGACACTCGCGGAATCACAGAATCCCTACAGAGCAGAAAAAGGCCATTCGGCCCATCGAGTCTGCACCAACCACAATCCCAACCAGGCCCTATTCCTGTAACCCCACCTATTTACCCTGCTAATCCCCCTCACACTAGGGTCAATTTAGCATGGCCAATCCACCTAACCCGCGCATCTTTGGACGGACTGTGGGAGGAAACTGGAGCACCCGGAGGAAACCCACGCAGACACAGGGAGAACGTGCAGACTCCACACAGACAGTGACCCAAGCCAGAAACTGAACTCAGGTCCCTGGCGCTGTGAGGCAGCAGTTCTAACCACTGTGCCACCGTGCCGCCCCAAGAGGGGCCATAGTGTAGACAGCGGCTTGGTCAAAGGGGTATGTTTTAAGGAGCAGGGGAGGGGCAGAGGTTTTGGGAGGGAGTTTCAGGGTTTGGGGCCCAGGTAGCTGAGGGCAAAGTCGCCAAAGATAGAGCGACTAAAATCGGGGATGCTCATGAGGCCAGAGTGCAGAAACGAGAGCGTTGAGAGAGTTGTGGGGCTGCGAGCGGTTACAGAGATAGGAACACAACCCTACCAGACGAATCCTTAACCGAACCTCAAACTTAACCGCTCTGCCTTAATACAGTGTGTCTGTAATCTGCCCGCTCACCATATGCTTCCAGAGCCTGCGGCCCACAGGGAGATCGGTCCTTGAACTAACAGCTGGTAACTGCTCGACAGATTTCATCATGAAATATTCATGAAGCCTGCCTATGAATATGTATCCGTGCCCCGTTCACGGCGGTGGTGGCTACATCCCTGGATCAATAATCTCAGCAATCCCACCGCGGACAGTTTGCAAATTTAACCCCAGTTGGAAATAAAAAGCAGTGAAAGTCACTATGAAGTTGTCAGGATGTTGCTTAAAAATCCCAACTGGTTCAGCAATGTCCCTTCTGGATAATCTAGACGTGACTCCCGTCCCACAGCAACCTGGCTGGTCCTTAACTTTATTAGTTTATTGATTAGTGTCACAAGTAAGGCTTACATTAACACTGCAATGAAGGTGCTGTGAAAATCCGCTAGTCGCCACACTCCGGCGCCTGTTCGGGTAACACGGAGGGAGAATTTAGCACGGCCAATGCACTCTATCCAGCACGTCTTTCGGACTGTGGGAGGAAACCGGAGCACCCGGAGGAAACCCACGCAGACACGGGGAGAATGTGCAGACTCCGCACAGACAGTGACCCAAGCCGGGAATCGAAGGCAGCAGTGCTAACCATGCAGTCCATGACCTGTGATGTGAATCATTCAACCAAAGTTCGAAACTGTGGGAGTCACACGCTGATGTTACGGCAAAGAATCAGCCCAGCTCGCAAACACCGTCTGTCCCTCTGCCTTAATCCCAGCCTCCCCTTATGTCTGAGTAAATGCAGTTAAGGTACAGATTGTGATTGATGAGCTTACTGAGTGACGGAGCAGGCTCAAGAGGATAGATGGCCTTACTCTGCTGCTGTGTTTCCCAGTAAGTGGATGGTGGCAATGGTTGATGCCTGCTTTGTTAAAGCCACAGTGACTGTCCCACTCAAACAGGATGCCTGAGACTGACTGACGGCAACCCATACACAATCTGTGGCAGTGACCAAAAAGAAGTCTCACAACACCAGATTAAAGTCCAACAGGTTTATTTGGTAGCAAATACCAAATAGATTAGTGACCAAATAGCAGTGACCAATAGACAGAGGCTGAATCATAGCCCAGCCTTCGAGACTCAGATAACTTCTGGATCAGGGTAACAAGAGGGGAAGGGAGTTCAGGAACAGATTCAGCCATAAAAGAAAGAGCTTGCATTTACCTGGCACCTTTCGTAACCTCAGAAGCTCCAAAGGCATCACTTTTTGAGACGTGATCACTGTTGTACTGTCGGAAATGCAGCCACTAATCTGTGCACAGCGCAATCCCACAAACAGCAATGTCGAGAACTGGAACTCGAGGGCGCAACCCCAAGAGTGAAGGGATGCTCCTTTAAAACCAAGATGAGGAGGAATTTCTTCAGCCAGAGGGTGGTGAATCTGCGGAACTCATTGCCACAGAGGGCTGTGGAGGCCAGGTCATTGAGTGTCTTTAAGACAGAGATAGATAGGTTCTTGATCAATAAATGGATCAAGGGTTATGGGGAGAAGGAGGAGAATGGGGATGAGAATCATATCAGCCATGATTGAATGGTGGAGCAGACTCGATGGGCTGAATGGCCTAATTCTGCTCCTATATCTTATGGTCTTATGGAATATTGCTGAAGAGAGAGACATGTTGCCAAAGTTTTTCATCTTGCACTCATCGGGACAAATGCAAGAATACCAAATTTCAAGCTATCACAACAATTTATACTACAGAGGAAAAGGGGGGAAGACCAATTAGCACCCTTGGGAAATAGACCAATCAGCACTCTTTTCTCCTGTGGTATAAATTGTTGTGGTTGTTTGAAATTTGGCTTTCTTGTGTTTGTCCTGATGAGTACAAGATGAAAAGCTTCGACAACACATCCCCCCTATTCAACAACTGTCAACAGCAATGTGGCAGTAACCAGATAATCTTTTTTTATTAGTGATGTCAGCTGAGGGGTAAAAATTGGCCAGGACACCAGGCCAACGTTTACCAACACGTATGATCCTCAGTTTTGGTCTCTGGTCACAAGTAGAGGAATCTACCCTACGTCTACTCGCTCAAATCCCTTCATAATTTTAAAGATCTTGACTAGATTCTGTCAGTTTTTTTCTTTCGGCTGGCCATTTTGCTACCAATGGTGTTAATGTTTCTCGCTCCATGTTGAAGAATGTCACCGATAATTCCAATTGGGAATTTGGGATATTTTACCCTGAGAATACGGTGGGAATGTGGAACTCCCGCCATAGGGAGTGGCTGAGAAGAATGGTTTCGATTCCTTAGAGAGCGAAGTTGGATTAACATATGGGAGAGAGAGGAATAGGGACATGCAGGAAGGATGTTCCCGATGGGGGCGTGTCCAGAACCAGGAGACACAGTCTGAGGATTCGGGGTAGACTGTTTAGGACAGAGATGAGGAGATATTTCGGCACCCAAAGAGTGGTGAGCCTGTGGAATTCATTGCCACAGGAAGTAGTTGATGTCAAAACATTGAATGTTTTCAAGAGGCGGTTAGATATAGCACAGTTTAGGCCGATACTCCCTGGAATTTAGAAGAATGAGGGGAGATAAAATTGAGATGTACAAGATGGTAAAAGGTATGGATAAAGTAGACGTGGAGCGGATGCTTCCTCTTGTGGGGCATTCTAGGACAAGAGGTCATAGTCTTAGGATAAGGGGCAGCAAATTTAAAACAGAGTTGAGGAGAAACTACTTCTCCCAAAGGGCTGTGAATCTGTGGAATTCGCTAGCCCTGAGTGCAATGGATGCTGGGACAGTGAGTAAATTTAAGGAGGAGTTAGATTTTTAATTGGGAATGAGTTGAAGGGTGTGGTGAACCATAGATGGTTACCACTATGGGTACTTGTACATATGTTACTCTTCATAGGAACCCTACAGTGCAGAAGGAGGCCATTCGGCCCATCGAGTCTGCACCGACCACAATCCCACCCAGGCCCTACCCCCACATATTTTACCTGCTAATCTCTCTAACCTACGCATCTCTGGACTCTAAGGGGCAATTTTTAACCTGGCCAATCAACCTAACCCGCACATCTTTGGACTGTGGGAGGAAACCAGAGCACCCGGAGGAAACCCACGCAGACACGAGGAGAATGTGCAAACTCCACACAGACAGTGACCCGAGCCGGGAATCGAACCTGGGACCCTGGAGCTGTGAAGCAGCAGTGCTAACCACTGTGCTACCGTGCCGCCCTACTCTTGTTACTGTTGGGGTTAGGGTTGGGGTGTTCCACCTGTTAGCATTGTTCTGTGGTACACTCCAGTTGGCTCCGCCTTCTTACAGGAGTATAAAGGTCACTGCTACTTCCTAGTGGCCCTTAGTCTGGGATTGTATTGTTAAGCAGTATGCTCTATTCTTATTGTGAATAAAAGCCTTTATTCCCGGGTACGTCCTAGCCTCCCGTGTGAATTAATAGCGCATCAATTTTATTCACAACAAAATACCGAAAATTTTGTTCGAAGGAAAATGGAGCAGATGCTGAAACCCGATCGGCTAACCTTGGATCCGCGTGCCACTGGAGCGTTGAATACTTTCGACCATTGGTTGAAGTGTTTCGAGGATTACATCGACGCCTCGACAGCAGTCCAGTCCGACACCGACAGATTGCGGGTCCTCCACGCAAGGGTGAGCGACACTGTGTATGCAACAATCCGTGATTCCCAAGATTACAAAGAGGCCATCGAATTACTCAAGAAGCTGTACCATAAACAGCCGAACGAAATTCATGCTCGTCACCTATTAGCCACTCGACGGCGGCAGCCCGGCGAAACTACGGGACAGTACCTGCACGAACTTCAACAGCTAGCCAGAGCCTGCAATTGCAAGGAGGTGTCGGCTACTCAATACACCAACGATCTGATCCGAGATGCGTTCGTGGTGGGAATCGGCTCATCCTATATTCGCCTGCGGCTGCTAGAGCAAGGTAACTTGGACCTGGCTAAGACGGTAGAATTGGCCGATGCAATGGAAACGGCCTCCAGAAGTCTTGAAACCTACCCCACCGACCACGTGGGAACATCATGGCAAGTACAGCCACCGCCTCAACTGTACCCGGCGGCTCCTCGGAACTGCGCGATAATGCTCTCAACTTCAGACCTGACGGCTGCGGCAGCTCCTGGAGCCCCACGGTGCTATTTCTGCGGATTGGCGAAGCACCCTCGTCAGAGATGTCCGGCCAGGACGGTGTTTTGCTCCGCCTGTGGGAAGAAAGGGCACTGTGCAAAAGTGTGCCGAGCAAAGACCCCTTCCAAGCCCAGCAGTGCTGCATGTGACTCCCCAGGATCCATCTCCTCGTCTCCGGCCTCGTCGATGTCTTCAGCCACGTGCGATTCATGGGCGCCGCCATTTCCTATGACGATGATGCAAGCCAAGTGCGATCTGCGGGTGCCGCCGCTTTCAACATCATCGACCACGTGCGATTCGTGGGCGCAGCCATTTTGGTCGACACCGGCCGCAGAAGACCAGCAGGGGTCCTCGTCGTCGGCTATCTCAGCTGCCTGCAGTTACACTCGAGATCCAACAGTGGCGTCAATCATCCTGGACCAGGCCAAGCCTCACAGACTCGACAAGTCCATGATGGACGTAGAGGTAAACAGGCGCCTGACACATTGCCTGTTTGACAGCGGGAGCACGGAGAGCTTTATCCACCCAGATACAGTGAAACGGTGCGCTCTCCGTGTGCAAACTGTCAGGCAGACAATCTCCATGGCGTCGAGGTCCCGATCTGTTATCGTTCTTGGGAGCTGTGTGGTAACTTTAACGGTGCGGGGCACAGTTTACGAGAACTTCAGGCTCCTCGTGTTACCGCACCTTTGCGCTCCGGTACTCCTGGGGCTAGACTTTATGGTCCACCTGAAGAGTGTGACCCTGCAGTATGATGGGCCACTCCCTCCACTTTCAGTGGGAGAACAGCAGCCTCCAAATTGTCCAGCGCGCTCCACATGCAGTCTCTCGACACTCAAAATTACCCCGCCTTCCTTATTCGAAAATCTCGTGCCAGGCTGCAAGCCCATCGTGACTAAGAGCAGGCATTACAGCGCTGAGGATTGGATCTTTATTCGATCTGAGGTTCAGCGGCTCCTCAGGGAAGGGATCATTCAACCTAGCACTAGCCCATGGAGAGCACAAGTCGTGGTGGTCAAGACTGGAGACAAGCCCTGGATCGTCATAGACTATAGTCAGACCATTAATAGGTACACGCAGCTGGACGCGTACCCTCTCCCGCGCATATCTGACATGGTCAACCAGATTGCGCAGTACCGGGTGTTCTCCACCATTGACTTGAAGTCAGCCTACCACCAGCTCCCCATTCGCCCAGAGGACCGCAAATACACGGCCTTTGAGGCGGATGGCCGTCTCTACCACTTTTTAAGAGTCCCTTTCGGCGTCACAAATGGGGTCTCGGTCTTCCAGCGTGAGATGGACCGAATGGTGGACCAAAACGGGCTACAGGCTACCTTCCTGTACCTGGACAACATCACTATCTGCGGCCATGACCAGCAGGACCACAACGCCAACCTCCAGAAGTTTTTACGCACTGCGACTCTCCTGAACCTGACCTATAACAAGGAGAAGTGCGTATTCAGCAAGCACCGCTTAGCAATCCTTGGATACGTGGTGGAAAATGGGGTCATCGGCCCCGATCCAGACCGTATGCGTCCCCTCCTTGAACTTCCCCTACCCACTAGCATCAAAGCACTGAGGAGATGCTTAGGCTTCTTCTCGTACTATGCACAGTGGGTTCCCAATTACGCGGACAAAGCCCGTCCGCTCATAAAATCGACCTCTTTTCCCCTGACAGCAGAGGCTCGCCTAGCCTTTGAAGGGATAAAAGCCGACATCGTGAAAGCCACGATGCACGCTGTCGATGAGTCCATCCCCTTTCAGGTGGAGAGTGATGCATCTGATTTCGCCCTGGCCGCCACACTTAACCAGGCGGGCAGGCCCGTCGCCTTTTTCTCTCGCACCCTCCAAGGCCCTGAAATTCCGGCACTCCTCTGTGGAAAAAGAGGCTCAGGCCATTGTGGAGGCCGTACGGCATTGGCGCCATTATTTGGCTGGCAAACGGTTTACCCTGCTCACGGACCAGCGGTCCGTGGCCTTCATGTTCAACAACACGTTAAGGGGAAAAATTAAGAATGATAAAATCTTGAGGTGGAGAATCGAACTCTCCACCTACAACTATGATATCATGTACCGTCCGGGGAAGCTCAATGAGCCCTCAGATGCCCTGTCGCGTGGAACATGTGCCAGTGTGCAGGAGGACCGGCTACAGGCCCTCCCCAATGATCTCTGCCATCCGGGGATCACTCGGCTCTTCCATTTTGTAAAGGCTCGGAATCTGCCCTACTCCATAGAGGATGTCAGGTCGATAACTCGAAGCTGCCAGGTTTGTGCAGAGTGCAAGCCGCACTTCTACCGGCCTGACAGGGCACGCCTCATTAAGGCCACTTGCCCTTTTGAACGACTGAGTGTCGACTTCAAGGGCCCCCTTCCTTCGACAGGTCGGAATGTGTATTTCCTCAACGTGGTTGACGAATACTCCCGATTCCCCTTTGCCATCCCCTGTTCTGACATGTCCTCTGCCACGGTCATCAAAGCCCTGCGGAGTCTTTTTACCCTGTTCGGCTACCCCAGTTACATCCACAGTGATAGGGGTTCGTCGTTTATGAGCGACGACTTGAGGCAATACCTGCTCTCTAAAGGAATTGCCTCAAGTAGGACTACGAGTTACAACCCCAGGGGTAACGGACAGGTCGAGAGAGAAAACGCTACAGTCTGGAAGGCTGTCTTACTGGCGTTAAGGTCTAGGGGTCTTCCAGTCTCCCGTTGGCAAGAGGTACTTTCTGATGCGCTCCATTCAATCCAGTCCCTCCTGTGTACCGCAACCAACGCTACCCCACATGAGCGGATGTTTACCTTCCCCAGGAAGTCTTCCTCTGGGACCTCACTGCCGTCTTGGTTGATGTACTCAGGACCTGTCCTCCTGCGGCGGCATGTTCGGGCCCGCAAGTCCGACCCTTTGGTTGAACAGGTCCATCTCCTCCATGCCAACCCTCAATATGCCTATGTGGCATATCCTGACCGGCGAGAGGACACGGTCTCTATCAGAGATCTGGCGCCTGCAGGGGACCTGGAAACCCCCGTCACTCCCGCACCCCTGGTTAGGATTCCTTTGCCCATTCTCTCCCCTCCTGACACGGCGCGGGCAGCATCGGGACCTCAACTTAATCCTCTTACTCCCGTGTACAGCTTGCCTGAGTCCAGGAGATTGTCGCCACCTCGAGGTCCACAGGTGTGTGAGGAACTGGAGGAGTCACTGGACACCACCTCGGAGAGAGGGTCGTCACCACGGTCACCAGAACTGGCACTGGAGCCAGTGCTGCGGAGGTCACAGAGACGGTGCGGACCCCCGATACGGCTGAACTTGTGAACATGTGGACAGTTCGTATTGTCTCCTTACCCCACCGGCCTTTGTTTTTAAAGGAGGGGTGAATGTGGTGAACCATAGATGGTTACCACTATGGGTACTTGTACATATGTTACTCTTGTTACTGTTGGGGTTAGGGTTGGGGTGTTCCACCTGTTAGCATTGTTCTGTGGTACACTCCGTTTGGCTCCACCTTCTTACAGGAATATAAAGGTCACTGCTACTTCCTAGTGGCCCTTAGTCTGGGATAGTATTGTTAAGCAGTATGCTCTATTCTTGTTGTGAATAAAAGCCTTTATTCCCGGGTACGTCCTAGCCTCCCGAGTGAATTAATCGCGCATCAAAGGGTTATGGGGAGAAGGCAGGAAAATGGGGATGAGGAGCATATCAGCCATGATCGAATGGCGGAGCAGACTCGATGGGCTGAATGGCCTAATTCTGCTCCTATATCTTATGAACTTATGAACTGGGGCGAACGGGATCAAAGGTTATGGGGGGAAAGGAGGATTAGGCTATTGAGTTGGATGATCAGCCATGATGGTGATGAATGGCAGAGCAGGCTCGAAGGGCCGAATGGCCTCCTCCTGCTCCTATCTTCTATGTTTCTATTCACACTGGCATTGACTGGTTGGGCCTGTTTCTGTTCTGTAAATTCTCAGCCTTTCTCTCAATCCCTCACTAAAGTGAAGCAAAAAAACCTAGCAATCTCAGCTTTGAAAGGCCCTCTTTGTGATTCCCTTCGCCAGGCTGATGCCAGGCTGACCTGGATCGCTCTACAGAGAGCTGGCTTGTTAATAAAGAGAAAGAGGCTTTTGTGTTTGGTGCAGAGTGAAGGGTGGGGGGGGTGGGGGGGAGGTTGCGTGGGAGAGGGTCGTGGGAGGGGCCTGGGCTTCCACCTGGAGAATATTAGTGAGTGCACTGACCTCTGGAGGGATGAGATGAAAGCAGAAGCCCCTTTGATGTGGCGCTGAACCCTGCTCAGTGCCAGTGGGCAGCTTCAACCTGGGCCTGTTGATGAGAAGCTCCTTGTTTGTGCTGAAGGCTTTCTGCAGAGACTTAGGCCTGTTTCCATGGAGACGCTCCCTCTGGTGGGAATTTGATTAATACAAGGTGGACCCTCACAACCCCAACCCATTTCTAGCGTTAACATGATTCTCCTTACATCGTCAGCCTGCACCTTTCAACTCTCCAAAGTGCACAGCAAGATCCCCTCAAAAAATGGCATCACGGGCCCGGAATTCTCTGACTGTTCACGGTGCTGAGGTCCTCTGGCCCCGCGGATGGCGCACCCCACATAGAAACATAGAAGATAGGAGCAGGAGGAGGCCATTCGGCCCTTCGAGCCTGCTCCGCAATTCATCACCATCATTGCTGATCATCCAACTCAATAGCCTAATCCTGCTTTCTCCCCATAACCTTTGATCCCAAGCGCTATATCCAGCCGCCTCTTGAATACATTCAATGTTTTGGCATCAACTACTTCCTGTGGGAATGAATTCCACAGGCTCACCACTCTTTGGGTGAAGAAATGTCTCCTCATCTCCGTCCTAAATGGTCTGCCCCGAATCCTCAGACTGTGACCCCTGGTTCTGGACTCCCCCCACCATCGGGAACATCCTCCCTGCATCTACCCTGTCTAGTCCTGTTAGAATTTTATAAATCTCTAAGAGATCCCCCCCTCATTCATCTGAACTCCAGCGAAAACAATACTAACCGAGTCAATCTCTCCTCGTACACCAGTCCCGCCATCCCCGGGATCAGCCTGGTAAACCTTCACTGCAGTCCCTCGAGAGCAAGAACATCCTTCCTCAGAAAAGCAGACCAAAACTGCACACAATACTCTCGATGTGGCCTCACCAAGGGTTTCCTGGCGGCATGTGGTGAAGTCAACGCGAGACTCCATTGGCGGCGGCAGGAACAGAAGATCACGCCGGCAGTGAACGGCACACCACCTCCCGCCGCGAGAAACACACTGCGGGGATGCCAGCATGCCGGAGAATCTCCCCTCCCCCCCCCACCATAGTTTCACAGCACTCAAAGAGGCCCTTCAGCCCATCATATCTGCAATGGCCTAAATGCGGCCAATGATTAGTTAGTTGGTCATCAGTTCATACCAGCCGTATCTGACAAAATCTCTTCTTGTATCGGGGACAATCTCTACAAAGGAAGAACAGAACCTGTATTTCTATAGCATCTTTCTCATCCCAGGATGTCCCAAAACACTTTACAGCCAATGAACTACTCCTGTAGTGTAGACACTGTTGTAATGTAGGAAAACACAGCAGTTGGTTTATCATAGAATCACAGAAACCCCCCATTCGGCCCATCGAGTCTGCACCGACAACAGTCCCACCTAGGCCCTATCCTCATAACCCCACATATTTGCCCCGCTAATCCTTCTAACCTACACATTCCAGGACACTAAGGGAGAATTTAGCATGGCCAATGCACCTAACTAGCACATTCTTGGATTGTGGGAAGAAACCGGAGCACCCGGAGGAAACCCATGCAGACACGGGGAGAACATGCAAACTCCACACAGACAGTGACCCAAGCCGGGAATTGAACCCAGGTCTCTCGCGCTGTGAGGCAGCAGTGCGAAACACTGTGCCATTGTGCCGCATAGCAAGATCCCAAAAACAGCAAATATAATAAGCCCCAGATCATTGAGTGTAAGCTGCTGGTTGAGGGATGAATATTGACCAAGGGAGAGTGCACCCAGGCTCATCTTCCAAATATTGCCCCCAGAATCTTTTACAAGCAACCAAGAGGGCTGATCTATATCCACTGGCCCTTTGAATGTTCCTGCAGAAGCTGCCTCCACCTCCCTTTGGGAAGCTTGTTCCAGATCACAACTCATATTGTGTAACTCCATTTCTGCTCACCTCCCCTCCGGTTATCTCCCCTCCTCCCCACAGAAACACTTACACCTCATCCACTCTCTCCAACGCCTCTATCAAATCTCCCCTTAACCTGCTCCAGTGAGGAGAGGCCCAGTTTCTCTAATCTCTCTGCAGTGACTCATACATCAAACTTCAGATTTGGATGGACTGCAAGTGCTGTGTTTCTCTGAAGGGAGATCAACCCCCCCCCCTCCTCCCCCCACCCCCCCACCCCACCCCCCTCCCCAACCCCCTGGCTATCGAGAGATGTGACAAGACTTCAATTGTAACTGACATGATGGAACACATGAGTCAGGCCTGAGCAGTGAGGTGTCAGTCAGTAGCTGCTAATTCTCAACCAGAGATTGCCCAAGGGGGGAGTATAGAATGATCAGTAGCTTAGGGGACATGTTATTCTGCTACCTCAGTTCAATTCCCATCACGCCAGCTCCAGAATAGTTAAAGTAAAGGTAAAGAATACTGAAAGGCCTGGATAGAGTGGACGTGGGGGAGTTGTTTCCATTAGACTAGGATCTGAGGGCACAGTCTCAGAATAAAGGGACACTCCTTTACAACTGAGATGAGGAGGAATTTCTTCAGCCAGAGGGTAGTGAATCTATGGAATTCATTGCCACAGAGGGCTGTGGAGGCCAGGTCGTTGAGTGTATTTAAGACAGAGAAAGATAGGTTCTTGATTGGTAAGGAGGTCAAAGGTTACGGGCAAAAGGAGGGAGAATGGGGATGAGAAACCTATCAGCCATGATTGAATGGTGGAGCAGACTTGATGGGCCGAATGGCCTAATTCTGCTCCTATATCTGGAATTGCGGATAGCGAAGAGCATTGTCGGGCAATACAGCAGGATATAGATAGGCTGGAAAATTGGGCGGAGAGGTGGGAGATGGAGTTTAATCCGGATAAATGCGAAGTGATGCATTTTGGAAGAAATAATGTAGGGAGGAGTTATACAATAAATGGCAGAGTCATCAGGAGTATAGAAACACAGAGGGACCTAGGTGTGCAAGTCCACAAATCCTTGAAGGTGGCAACACAGGTGGAGAAGGTGGTGAAGAAGGCATATGGTATGCTTGCCTTTATAGGACGGGGTATAGAGTATAAAAGCTGGAGTCTGATGATGCAGCTGTATAGAACGCTGGTTAGGCCACATTTGGAGGACTGCATCCAGTTCTGGTCACCGCACTACCAGAAGGACGTGGAGGCGTTAGAGAGAGTGCAGAGAAGGTTTACCAGGATGTTATCAGGATTCAATCCTGGACCGGGGAGCGGCGCGGGCTTGGAGGGCCGAAGGGCCTGTTCCTGTGCTGTATTGTTCTTTGTTCTTTGTTCTTTGTTGCCTGGTATGGAGGGTCTTAGCTATGAGGAGAGATTGGGTAGACTGGGGTTGTTCTCCTTGGAAAGACGGAGAATGAGGGGAGATCTAATAGAGGTGTACAAGATTATGAAGGGTATAGATAGGGTGAACAGTGGGAAGCTTTTTCCCAGGTCGGAGGTGACGATCACGAGGGGTCACGGGCTCAAGCTGAGAGGGGCGAAGTATAACTCAGATATTAGAGGGATGTTTTTTACACAGAGGGTGGTGGGGGCCTGGAATGTGCTGCCAAGTAGGGTGGTGGAGGCAGGCACGCTGACATCGTTTAAGACTTACCTGGATAGTCACATGAGCAGCCTGGGAATGGAGGGATACAAACGATTGGTCTAGTTGGACCAAGGAGCGGCACAGGCTTGGAGGGCCGAAGGGCCTGTTTCTTGTGCTGTACTGTTCTTTGTTCTATGACCTGATGAAGATGATCACAGAATCCCTGCAGGAGGCCATTCAGTCCAATCAACTCTTCAAAAGAGCATCTTACAGCGGCCATTGGGTGGGGGTGCCTTCCGCTGCCTGGGCCGATAGCTCTCCCCCCACCCCCCTGCCCCCTCACCAAACCTTTCCACTTCCCCAGCTCTCTCACTCCTCCTTTTGGCACAGTGGTTAGCACTGCTGCCTCACAGTGCCAGGGTCCCGGGTTCGATTCCCGGCTTAGGTCACTGTCTGTGTGGAGTTTCCACGTTCTCCCCGTGTCAGCGTAGGTTTCCTCCGGGTGCTTCGGTTTCCTCCTGCAGTCCAAAAGAGGCGCTGGTTAGGGTGCATTGGCCACATTAAATTCTCCCTCAGTGTCATAGAGCCATTGAGTCATAGAGGTTTATAGCATGGAAACAGGCCCTTCGGCCCAACTTGTCCATGCTGCCCTTTTTTTCAACCCCTAAGCTAATCCCAATTGCCCGCATTTGGCCCATATCCCTCTATACCCATCGTACCCATGTAACTGTCTAAAAGCTTTTTAAAAGACAAAATTGTACCCGCCTCTACTACTACCTCTGGCAGCTCGTTCCAGACACTCACCACCCTCTGTGTGAAAATTTGACCCTCTGGACATTTTTGTATCTCTCCCCTCTCGCCTTGAACCTATGACCTCTAGTTTTAGACTCCCCTACCTTTGGGAAAAAATATTGACTATCTAGCTGGTCTGTTCCCCTCATTATGTTATGGACCTCAATAAGATCACCTCTAAGCCTCCTACTCTCCAGAGAAAAAACTCCCAGTCTATCCAGCCTCTCCTTATAACTCAATCCATCAAGTCCCGGTAGCATCCTAGTAAATTTTTTCTGCACTCTTTCTAGTTTAATAATATCCTTTCTATAATAGGGTGACCAGAACTGTACACAGTATTCCAAGTGTGGCCTTACCAATGTCTTGTACAACTTCAACAAGACATCCCAACTCCTGTATTCAATGTTCTGACCAATGAAACCAAGCATGCCAAATGCCTTCTTCACCAATTAATCAAGATCCCATTGCAATCCTAGAAAGCCTTCTTCACTGTCCACTATGCCACCAATCTTGGTGTCATCTGCAAACTTACTAACCATGTCTACTAAATTCTCATCCAAATCATTAATATAAATGACAAATAACAGTGGACCCAGCACCGATCTCTGAGGTGTACCGCTGGTCACAGGCCTCCAGTTTGAAAAACAACCCTCTATAACCACCCTAAGTCTTCTGTCATCAAGCCAATTTTGTATCCATTTGGCTACCTCACCCTGGATCCTGTGAGATTTAACCTTATGCAACAACCTACCATGTGGTAACATGTCAAAGGCCTTGCTAAAGTCCATGTAGACAACATCAGCTGCACTGCACTCATCTACCTTCTTGGTTACCCCTTCAAAAAACTCAATCAAATTTGTGAGACATGATTTTCCACTCACAAAGCCATGCTGACTGTCCCTAATAGGTCCTTGCGTCTCTAAATGCCTGTCGATCCTGTCTCTCAAAATACCTTCCAACAACTTGCCCACCACAGATGTGAGGCTCGCTGGCCTGTAGTTCCCAAGCTTTTCCCTGCAGCCCTTTTTAAACAAAGGCACAACATTTGCCACCCTTCAATCTTCAGGCACCTCACCTGTGACTATCGATGATTCAAATACCTCAGCTAGGGGACCCACAATTTCCTCCCTAGCCTCCCACAGTGTCCTGAGATACACTTCATCAGGTCCCGGGGATTTTTCTACCTTGATGCGCTTAAGACTTCCATCACCTTCTTCTCTGTAATATGTACACTCCTCAAGATATCACTATTTATTTCCCCAAGTTCCATAACATCCATGCTTTTCTCAACAGTGAATATTGATGAGAAATATTCATTTAGGATCTCACCCATCTCTTGCGGATCCGCACATAGATGACTTTGTTGATCCTTAAAAGGCCCTACTCTCTCCCTAGTTACTCTTTTGCCCTTTATGTATTTGTAGAAGCTCTTTGGATTCTCCTTTGCCTTATCTGCCAAAACAATTTCATGTCCCCTTTTTGCCCTCCTGATTTCTCTCTTAACTCTACTCCTACACCCCCTATACTCTTCAAGGGATCCATTTGATCCCAGCTGCCTATGCATGTTATGTGCCTCTTTCTTCTTCTTGACCAGGGCCTCAATGTACCTGAACAGGCACCAGAGTGTGGCAACTGGGGGATTTTCACAGTAACTTCATTGCAATGTTAATGTAAGCCTTACTTGTGACTAATAAATAAACTTTACTTTTATTTTCAGATGCTGCTTGAAACCTGGTCTCTTTGAGTGAGTTTTTTTGGTCACCTTCCCTAAAATTGTCCTTCTCCAGCACAGTGTTAATTGATTTGATTTATTGTTGTCACATGTATTAGTATACAGTGAAAAGTATTGTTTCTTGCGCGCTATGCAGACAAAGCATACCGTTCATAGAGAAGGAAACAAGAGAGTGTAGAATGTAGTGTTACAGTCATAGCTAGGGTGTAGAGAAAGATCAACTTAGCGCGAGGTAGGTCCATTCAAAAGTCAGACAACAGCAGGGAAGAAGCTGTTCTTGAGTCGGTTGGTACGTGACCTCAGACTTTTGTATCTTTTTCCCGACGGAAGAAGGTAGAAGAGAGAATGTCTGGGATGTGTGGGGTCCTTAATTATGCTGGCTGCTTTCCCGAGGCAGCGGGAAGTGTAGACAGAGTGAATGGATAGGAGGCTGGTTTGCGTGATGGACTGGGCTTCATTCATGACCCTTTGTAGTTTCTTGGGCAGAGCTGGATCCATCAAACTTCACTGCTGATCAGGGAAATCTTCCTACATCCAATTTGCTGTGTAGTGCAGCCATGTAGTGACGCAGTTGAATAGCACAGAAAGCCTGAGGGGCTGAACGGCCTCCTCCTACATGTGATGGCACGGTCTTGTAACCGGGCAGAAATCTTGCCAGTGCTGTGTGCTGACTCGTTTTTATGACCTTGTTTTTGATTTGGAACCAGCTCCAAGGGCGATTGATTACGAGGGTTTCATCAGCTTATTCATAAAGAAAATATCAGACTGAATGGAAAGTTACAGGACGGAGGGGAGTAGGGAGGGAGGGAGGGAGAGAGGGAGAGAGGGCTGAGAAGTACACCGGGAACTGTGTGTGAATTGTAACACAACAGCTATGATACCCAATAACAAGTTAGAGAACTGTCTATTAATGATTTGACTTTACACTGAATCACTTGTTGGGTGACTGGGTCTCCGTGCTGCGACTTGCTCACTATCAGAATTTGTTTATATGGGAGGGTTCACTGGAATTTCTGTCTGATACTGAGAATTCTTTCAGAACCATTTACTCTCCTGACCTCACTGGCAATTCAACCTCTCACACCTGTTGTTCGCTTTGATGTTCAGGTTTTAGGATGACACGGTGGCACAGTGGTTAGCGCTGCTGCCTCACGACGCCAGAGACCCAGCTTCGATTCCCAGCTTGGGTCACTGTCTGTGTGGACTCTGCACGTTCTCCCCGTGTCTGCGTGGGTTTCCTCCGGGTGCTCCGGTTTCCTCCCACAGTCCAAAGATGTGCGGGTTAGGTGGATTGGCCATGCTAAATTGCACCTTAGTGTCAGGGGGACTAGCTAGGGTAAATGCATGGGGGTTATAGGGATAGAGCCTGGGTGGGACTGTGGTCGGTGCAGACTCGATGGGCCGAATGGCCTCCTTCTGCACTGTAGGATTCTATGAATTGATCACAACTTTACCCATTTGGTTTGATTTATTATTGTCACATGTATTAGTTTACAGTGAAAAGTATTGTTTCGTGCACGCCAGACAGACACAACATACCGTTCATAGAGAAGGAAAGGAGAGAGTGCAGAATGTAGTGTTACAGTCATAGCTAGGGTGTAGAGAAAGATCAACTTAATGCAAGGTAAATCCATTCAAAAGTCTGACAGCAGCAGGGAAGAAGCTGCTCTTGAGTCAGTTGGTACGTGACTTCAGACTTTTGTATCTTTTTCCCAATGGAAGAAGGTGGAAGAGAGAATGTCCGGGTGCATGGGATCCTTAATTATGCTGACTGTTTTTCCGAGGCAGCGGGAAGTATAGACAGAGTCAATGGATGGGAGGCAGGTTTGTGTGATGGACTGGGCTACATTCATGACCCTTTGTAGTTTATTGTGATCTTGGGCAGAGCAGGAGCCATACCAAGCTGTGATACAACCAGAAAGAAGGCTTTCTATGGTGCATCTGTAAAAGTTGGTGAGAGTTATAATGGACATGCAAACTTTCCTTCGTCTCCTGAGAAAGTAGAGGCGTTGGTGGGCTTTCTTAACTATAGTGTCGGCATGGGGAGACCAGGACAGGTTGTTGGTGATCTGGACACCTAAGAACTTGAAGCTCTCGACCATTTTTACTTTGTCCCCATTTGATGTAGACAGGGGCATGCTCTTCACTACGCTTCCTGAAGTCAATGTCAATCTCCTTCATTTTGTTGATATTGAGGAAGAGATTATTGTCGCTTCACCAGTTCACCAGATTCTCCATCTCATTCCTATCCTCTGCCTTGTCATTGTTTGAGATCCGACCCACAACCATGATGTCTTCAGCAAACTTGAGTTGGAGGGGTATTTGGCCATACAGAGGTGTATAAGGAGTATAGTAAGGGGCTGAGGACACAGCCTTGTGGGGCACCAGTGTTGAGGATGATCATAAACAGACCAAGTTCTCTTAAACAGTGGTGGCACAGTGGTTGGTACTTCCGCTTCACAGTGCTTGGAGCCAGGATTCAATTCTGGCCTTGGGTGATTGTCTGTGTGGAGTTTGCACTGTTGTGATTCAGGTCAGAAACTCCAAAATGTTTTATGAAGTCCGCCTGGATCATAAATTTTGCAATTTGAATTCGACTAGGGTGAGTACAAGATATTTCACTTCAGGTATGATTCAAACGACCCACTGGGGAGCTTTTATCAAACAAAGTTTATTTAAGAATATAGTTAACATGTATAGTAAGAAAATCAGCAATAACCTTAACCAATTACAAAGAAGAAAAAGAACAATCATGATATAATATAACCCTTAATGTCCCAATCAAACCGATCACATAAACAAAACCCTTTCCACAGGTTTAACACAGCAAAGACTAATGCTCACGTGATACCGGAACCTAACCCTTTGGTTGAATGCCGCAGTTGGCTTGAGGCAAGCTTGGAGACAGAACAGCTTCCCAAAGCACAAGGGTGAGAGAGACTCTCGGCAAACCAACCACCAACGTAGAACATAGAACATTACAGCGCAGTACAGGCCCTTCGGCCCTTGATGTTGCGCCGACCAGTGGTACCAATCTAAAGCCCCTCTAATCTACACTATTCCAATATCATCCATAATAGAACAAATAGAACCAACAGCAGATTTACTACTCCAGGAAGCGTTGCTTCCAGCTAACAGCAGAATTTCTATAACCAGGGAGAGAGAGAGGAACACTGCTTCCAGTCTGCTGTCTACCCTCTTCAAAACTGAAACTGCAGCTCAAAACCAAAAACAAAAGAGCTGCTGTCAGCTGACCTGTCAACCAGTCTTCCCCCTAACACTGCAGGGTCATAAAAGAAATTCCAGAAAGTACCCGAGGCCCACAGTAAAAATAAACAAAACTCCATTTAAACCATTCATAGAATCCCTACAGTGCAGAAGGAGGCCATTTGGCCCATCGAGTCTGCACTGACCACCCAGGCCCTATCCCCGTAACCTCACATATTTACCCTGTTAATCCCCCGACACTAGGGTCAATTTTAGCATGGCCAATCAACCTAACCCGCACATCCTTGGACTGTGGGAGGAAACCGGAGCACCCGGAGGAAACACACGGAGACACGGGGAGAATGTGCAGACAGTGACCCGAGGCCGGAATTGAATCCAGGTCCCTGGCGCTGTGAGACAGCAGCGCTAACCACTGTGCCACCGTTATTGAAGCAGCAGTGAAAGGACTTTTCCAGACAGCCCAGCAACAATGAAAAAAGCTGAAGCTGTTGGAGCTGCAGAGAACATGATTTTTTAAAAAATTCTTAAAGGTACACTAGCATCACAGCACGCTCTCCCCGTGTCTGCGTAGGTTTCCTCCAGGTGCTCTGGTTCTTCCCCCCACACTCAGGTTCACAGAATCATAGAATCCCTACAGTGCAGAAGGAGGCCATTCAGCCCATCGAGTGTTCACCGATTCTCTGACACAACATCTCACCTCAGCCCAATCCCGCTAACCCCATGAATTTACCCCACTCACCCCCTCCCAACGCATCTGTGAATATGAAGGGGCAATGTGGCATGGCCACTCCACTTAAGCACATCTTTGGACTGTGGGAGGAAACTCCTTTACCCCCTTCAGTCTCGGTGGTAAATCGCGCTGGTTGCCGTATTAGTCAGCACCGATGAGTTGGGGTGAATGACTGGAAAATAATTTAATTCGGAGGAGATTCTTTTCATTCGCTGCATTGAAATGTCTGAAAAACTGAGATCTTGCAGAAAAGAATTAGATTTTACATTTTTAGCTAACACTTGTTAAGGGTCAGTAGCCTGATTTCCTTTCTAAATAATATGCATTAAAATGTATCTGACGCCGGCTTACTTAATTTATGGTTGTGATGTTGCAAGGGGTCAGGTGATGATATAGGTGGGGTTTAGAGACACAAAGTAGGTAACCAGAAGACCAAATCTAATCCAATAATTAAGTTCCAAAGCGGGTCGTAATCCACAACGCACACAGCAAATTATGCACAGCAAGTAATCCACACACAAATCCAACGCCCTCCTCATTTTCACCTTAAGCTTTCCCGCCCTTTAATATCGCTCGGTGATCGATTTATATAGTCTATCTAAGGATTTGCAACTGAACCTCATCTCCAAGGTTGACATGGAAGCACTTCTGAGTTGAAGGTCACCAGTTCCTTCTCGAACTGTTGACGGCCATCTTGTTGTACTGCGCAGCCATGTTGAGCGAGGGACGGATGCCATGTAGAAAATGTAGGACCGAGCATTGGAAATTGCCCCTTGTGACATCACAGTGGATAATAGGGTATGTTAGAATGGGAAACACAGTAACTAATGTGTGCACAGTAAGATCCCACAAACAGCAAGAGCAATTAAATTTATTATTTAGAATGTTGGTTGAGGAATAAATGTTGCCTCAAACACCAAGGAGAACCCCACCCCCCCTTGCTCATCTTCAGAATGGTGCCCATGGGATCTTTCATAACGCCAGAGAGCTCAGGAGGACCCCGGTTTAACGTCTCATTCAAAAGATGGTCGGTGGGATTTCCCGGCCGTGCTCGCCCCAAAATCGGTAAATCTCTCCCGAGATCAACGGACCTTTCCATGGTCCGCCCCTCGCCTGCCACGGGAACGGGATAAGTTCGCCCCGGCACCTCCTCCGACAGCCCAACACCAATAACTTGGGTTTATATAAAGTTTATTTCTTAGAGTCACAAGTAAGGCTGACATTAACACTGCGATGAAGTAACTGTGAAAATCCCCTAGTCGCCACACTCCAGCGCTGTTCGGGACAATCCACCCTAACCCGCACATCTTTCAGACTGTGGGAGGAACCCGGAGCACCCGGAGGAAACCCACGCAGACACGGGGAGAACATGCAGACTCTGCACAGACAGTGACCAGAGCCGGGAATCAAACCCAGGTCCCTGGCGCTGTGAAGCAGCAGTGCTAACCACTGTGCCACCGTGCTTGCGGTCTTGGGCAGAGCAGGAGCCATACCAAGGTGTGATACAACCAGAAAGAATGCTTTGTCTGGTGCATCTGTAAGAATTGGTGAGAGTTGTAGCAGACATGCTGAATTTCCTTAGTCTTCTGAGAAAGTAGAGACGTTGGTGGGGCTTTCTTAACTATAGTGTCGGCATGGGGGGACCAGGACTCAGGTTTTTGCAATGGGACACAGACTGATGAGGATGTGACTCAGAGGCGAGAGAGCTACCCATTAAAACCACAGCTGGCACCATCTGCATTGCTTCCCCCCTGAGCCAGTCAGCCAGCCCGAGACAAGCTAAACTCCACGGCAGATTGTACCTGACAGCTGGGCCTCTGATTTGTAACAGCATCGCCAGTGTGCAGCCTGAGCCCTGCCTTTATTGTCTTCCCTCAGCACAATTTAAACTTCCAGCCTCCAGCACTCTGCCATCCCCTCAATCACAGCCCTTTATGTCCCGCTCTATCATTTGAAAGAGGTTAAAAGTTCTAATTGAACCTTTAGAGATTACAGTGCGTGTCTCTGTGCGGTGTAGGTGTGCTGTCATTGGACAGGCACTGACGGCACAGTCTGCACTCTCCGACAGATCCCTGTGTAAATACCACGTCTACCTCTGTTCAAACCTGAGTCAGCACTAACTCTGCAACAATCAAACTCTTCTTTCAGAAACCGTTCACAAAATTGAAGCTTGTGAGTTGAAAAGGGCAGAGGATACGTGAGATGGGAGACAGTGATTACAAACAGTGTTTACAGGGATGTTCCCCAGGTATCGATGTTAGGATCGTTGCTCTTTCTAAATGGCCTGTCCTTGGAGACCCTCCTCCAGATACCAGGCCCTGAGAGAGCGTTGGAGACCTTGGACTTCCATTGGACTGCTCCGTGATTACACTTGGCCAAGCAGGGCAGCGGTTTAAATTTTATTTATCAGTGTCACAAGTAGGCTCACATTAACACTGCAATGAAGTTACTGTGAAAATCCCCCAGTCGCCACACTCTGGCGCCTGTTCGGGTAACACTGAGGGAGAATTTAGCGCGGCCAATGCACCCTAACCCGCACGTCTTTCAGACTGTGGGAGGAAACCTGAGCACCTGGAGGAAACCCATGCAGACACGGGGGGGGGGGGGGGGGGGTGAGGGGGGGGGGGGGGGGGGGGGGGGGGGGGCCGGGGCGAACGTGCAGACTCTGCACAGTGACCCAAGCCGGCTATTGAACCCGGGTCCCTGGCACTGTGAGGCAGCAGTGCTAACCATTGTGCCACCATGGTTGGTTTGACCAGTGAGTGTATTGAAAGCTGAGCTCATTCTTATATTTGACACAAAGTGAGTCAAGGGATAAGGGAATAATGTGGGAGGGTGAGCTAGAATCATAGAATCCTACAGTGCCTGAAGGGGGCCATTCGGCCCATCGAGTCTGCACCAACCACAGCCCCACCCAGACCCCATCCCCAAAACCCCATGCATTTACCCTAGCTAGTCCCCCTGACACTAAGGGGCAATTTTGCATGGCCAATCCACGTCCTTGGAGTGGGAATTGAACTGACAGCTTTCCGACCCGGAGACCAGGCTGCTATGTACAGAGTAACATAGCTGGCACTGCACATTGAGAATGGAAAGCTGCCAGCGAGTGGATTGTATTCTTGTAGCAAGGGCACAAGGGTTCGCAAGGCTGTGGGAAGCAGGAATAGACAACAGCTGAGCTGGTAATATGTGGAAAAGTCTGACACTGGGAGATTAACCCGCTCACTGTAAACATGTTAGTTAAAACATGTCATGTGAGAGACTGAACAAGCTTACACACTCCTAGTAATTTCTATTTACCTCACAGGACTCCCTCACCTGTAACTGAATGAATTCTGATCCATCAGCGAATGTGACTGTTGTTGGAGACCCACAGACTGTGATACAGCAAGACAGAACAGAGACGACCTCGGAGAGTACTGGTATCCAGCCCAACAACCTGTCCTGGTCCCCCCCATGCCGACACTATAGTTAAGAAAGCCCACCAACGCCTCTACTTTCTCAGAAGACTAAGGAAATTTGGCATGTCAGCTACAACTCTCACCAACTTTTACAGATGCACCATAGAAAGCATTCTTTCTGGTTGTATCACAGCTTGGTATGGCTCCTGCTCTGCCCAAGATCGCAAGGTCGTGAATGTAGCCCAATCCATCACGCAAACCAGCCTCCCATCCAATGACTCTGTCTACACTTCCCGCTGCCTCGGGAAAGCAGCCAGCATAATTAAGGACCCCACGCACCCCAGACATTCTCTCTTCCACCTTCTTCCATCGGGAAAAAGATACAAAAGTCTGAGGTCACGGACCAACCGACTCAAGAACAGCTTCTTCCCTGCTGCTGCCAGACTTTTGAATGGACCTACCTCGCATTAAGTTGATCTTTCTCTACACCCTAGCTATGACTGTAACACTACATTCTGCACTCTCTCATTTCCTTCTCTAAGAAACGGTATGTTTTGTCTGTATAGCGCGCAAGAAACAATACTTTTCACTGCATGTTAATACATGTGACAATAATAAATCAAATCAAATCAAAATCTGATCTCATTGTCAATCCTCGCATTGATTCCTCAAATAGTCCTGCCATTTTTCACAAACTTCCCTTCATCCGGGCCGTTACTCTGCTGCGGATGCTGGAAATCTGAAATAAAAATGGAAAATGCTGGAAAAACTCAGCAGGTCCTGCAGCAGGTCTGTGGAGAGAGAAACAGTGTTAACCTTTCGATCCAGTATGAGTCATTGACAGGAGAAGTATCATTAGGACTCAAAACATTATAACGGTTTTGGGAGTAATGATGCTATAGAACCGGGTGGCACGGTGGCACTGCTGTCTCACAGCACCAGGGACCCAGGTTCGATTCCCAGCTTGGGTCACTGTTTGGTTTGTTGTTTGCACGTTCTCCCCGTGTCTGCGTGGGTTTCCTCCGGGTGCTCCAGTTTCCTCACACACTCCAAAGATGTGCGGGTTAGGTGGATTGGCCAGGCTAAACTGTCCCTCAGTGTCCCAAGATGTGTGGGTAAGGTGGATTAGCGGGGTAAATGTTTGGGTTACTAGGAGTGGGGAGAGGGCCTGGGGAAGATATTCTGTCTGAGAGTTGATGCAGACTCAATGGGCCAAATGGCTTTCTTTTGCACTGTAGGTGTTCCATTCCACGATTCTTGCCTTTATAATGTTTTGAGTCCAAATGACTTCTCCTGTTGATGAGTCATACTGAATCAAAACTTTAACTCTGTTTTCTCTCTCAACAGACGCTGCCAGACCTGCTGAGATTTTCCAGCATTTTCTGTTTTTATTTCAGATTTCCAGTATCTGCAGTATTTTGCTTTTATGGTCCTTACTTCAATTCCTCTCATAATAAAGGGGGAGCAGAGAAGATTCACTAGGTTGATTCCGGAGTTGAGAGGGTTGGCTTATCATAGAAATCATAGAAACCCTACAGTACAGAAAGAGGCCATTCGGCCCATCGAGTCTGCACCGACCACAATCCCACCCAGGCCCTACCCTCATATCCCTAAGTATTTTACCCACTAATCTATGCATCTCAGGACACTAAGGGGCAATTTTAGCATGGCCAATCAACCTAACCAGCACATCTTTGGACTGTGGGAGGAAACCGGAGCACCCGGAGGAAACCCACACAGACACGAGGAGAATGTGCAAACTCCACACAGACAGTGACCCAAGCCAGGAATCGAACCCAGATCCCTGGAGCTGTGAAGCAGCAGTGCTAACCACTGTGCCACCGTGCCGCCCTTATGAGGAGAGACTGAGTAGACTGGGGCTATACTCATTGGAATTCATAAGAATGAGGAGAGATCTTATAGAAACATATAAGATTATGAAGGGAATAGATAAGATAGAAGCAGGGAAGTTGTTTCCACTGAGGGGTGAAACTAGAACTCGGGGGCATAGCCTCAAAATAAGAGGGAGCAGATTTAGGACTGAGTTGAGGAGACAAAGCTGCAGCTTTATAGGACCCTGGTTAGACCCCACTTGGAGTACTGCGCGCAGTTCTGGTCACCTCATTACAGGAAAGATGTTGAAGCCATTGAAAGGGTGCAGAGGAGATTTACAAGGATGTTGCCTGGATTGGGGGGCATGCCTTATGAGGATAGGTTGAGGGAGCTTGGTCTCTTCTCCCTGGAGAGACGAAGGATGAGAGGTGACCTGATAGAGGTTTACAAGATGTTGAGAGGTCTGGATAGGGTAGACTCTCAGAGGCTATTTCCAAGGGCTGAAATGGTTGCTACGAGAGGACACAGGTTTAAGGTGCTGGGGGGTAGGTACAGAGGAGATGTCAGGGGTAAGTTTTTCACTCAGAGGGTGGTGGGTGAGTGGAATCGGCTGACATCGGTGGTGGTGGAGGCAAACTCGTTGGGGTCTTTTAAGAGACTTCTGGATGAGTACATGGGATTTAATGGGATTGAGGGCTATAGATAGGCCTAGAGGTGGGGATGTGATCGGCGCAACTTGTGGGCCGAAGGGCCTGTTTGTGCTGTGGCTTTCTATGTTCTATGTTCTATGTTGTGAATCTGTGGAATTCCCTGCCCAGTGAAGCAGTTGAGGCTACCTCATTGAATGTTTTTCAGGCAAGGATAGATAAATTTTTGAACAGTAATGGAATTAAGGGTTATGGTGAGCGGGCGGGTAAGTGGAGCAGAGTCCACGAAAAGATCAGCCATGATCTTGTTGAATGGCGGAGCAGGCTCGAGGGGCCAGATGGCCGACTCCTGCTCCTAGTTCTTATGTTCATTCCATTATCTTTCCTAATTACTTGCTTTACTTGCATAGTAACTTTCTGTGACTCATGCACTAGAGCACCGAGATTCCTCGGCGCATAACAATGTGTAACTACTTTGCTTTATTTTGAAGTTAAAGATTTAACATCTATGATCTGGACTGAGTGGTCAGAGTAGTGAAAGAGGTCCATTGTTCTCCTCAGGTTCCACCTCCTTCAGGTGTCCTGATTCACACAATCATCTTTAAAATTGCACAGAGGTCGCAGTGTGGGAACAAGCCATTCGACCCATCCACTCCATGCTGGGATTCACGGGAGCAAATATTCACAATCATATTTATCCGCCCTGTTCCCATATCCCAACTGCACCCCCCATCCACCAGCCATGCACCCCCCCCCCCACCCCCGCCATTTTCCTTCTCCCCTTTCATCCCATGAAGTAGTTTCTCCCTCACCCACAAACCTCAGAAGTGAATTCCACAGCCTCACAACTCTCCGTGTGGCAATGTTTCTCTTTCCCACTGCTTTGAACTTCATTTAATATCCAACCCCTTGAGGCTACTTGCAGAAAGGTTTCTTCTATCTCTCATCTCAACCTTTGATCATTCGAAGCACTCTGCCCCTTTATCATGTTTCTTTATTTTATCTTCCATGGGATGTGGATATCCCAGGGTCAAGGTTCATTGCCCATACCTAATTACCCTTGGGAAAGTTCTTGAAATGCCACAGTCCATGTGGTGTAGGTACACCCACAGTGCTGTTAGGGAAGGAGTTCCAGGATTTTGATTCAGTGACAGTGAAGGCACGGCCGATATATTTCCAAATCAGGATGGTGAGCGACTTGGAGGTAGTGGTGGTGTCCCCAGATATCTGCTGACCTTGTCCTTCTAGGTGGTAGAGGTGGTGGGTTTGGAAGGTGCTGTCGAAGGGGCCTTGGTGAGTTGCTGCAGTGCATCTTGTAGATGGTACACACGGCTGCTACTATGCGTTGGTGGCGGAGGGAGTGAATCCTTATAGCAGGCATTGAGTCATAGAGGTTTACAGCATGGAAACAGGCCCTTCAGCCCAACTTGTCCATGCCGCCCTTTTTTTTAAACCCCTAAGCTAGTCCCAATCGCCCGTGTTTGGCCCATATCCTTCTATACCCATCGTACCCATGGAACTGTCTAAATGCTTTTTAGAAGACAAAATTGGACTCACCTCCACTACTACCTCTGGCAGCCTGTTCCAGACACTCACCACCCTCTGTGTGAAAAAATTGCCCCTCTGGACACTTTTGTGTCCCTCCCCAGGCACGATCTGGGTGCATTAATCAGGCCCCCCTCAGAAGTGTGGAGCTTAACGCAGGAACTAGACTCTAATTAAGGACTTATTAATATCGAGCTTGATCATTGGCTCTTGGCTTTTATATTCCTTTCCTTCAGCTAAAACCTACAGTTCAATGAGTTTTTTGTGTATAAACTTGAGCTGTTGCTTTATTGCCCTGTGACCCTGTCCCCCAGAGGCACCGCTTTGTGTTAGCACCGCGTGTCATCCTATTTCCCGACCACTGTTACAATCCCTTACATTTAATCTTCAATCTATGTCTCCTCATTTCTGAGCACTCAACTATCAGAACAACTCTGCTTCAATCCATACTGTCCCATCCATGGTTAGTGTTCTGAACACTTCTCTCACAATCCAGATGGGTGACACGGTGACACAGTGGGTTAGCACTGCTACCTCACAGCTCCAGGGACCCGGGTTCAATTCCCGGCTTGGGTCACTGTCTGTGCGGAGTCTGCACGTTCTCCCCGTGTCTGTGTGGGTTTCCTCCGGGTGCTCCGGTTCCCTCCCACAGTCTGAAAGACGTGCTGGTTAGGGGTACATTGACCCAAACAGACGCCGGAGTGTGGCGACTAGGGGAATTTCACAGTAACTTCATTGTAGTGTTCATGTAAGCCTTACTTGTGACTAATAAATAAACTTTAGAAATAACTTGCATTTATATAGCGCTTTTCATGACTTCAAGGTGCCTCCCAAACACTTCACCGCCAATGAAGTATTCTTGATCGCTGTCGTAAACGTGGCAGCCAATTTGCGCACAGCAAGCTCGAACACAGAGCGATGTGATAATGATCCAGTTTTTTAGTGATGTTGATCGAGGGATAAATGCTGGACTGGGGAGAGCTCTGCAGCTTGTCCTCTGAGGAGCGCAATGTGGACGTCCGTTAGCCCGAAACGCGGCCGAGAGTCAGAACCTTCAGGAGGGGTGCTGAGAAAGACAGAATCCTCGAGGTTAGACAAACAGGTGACTGAAGTGGAAAGCACAGCATCTTGATCAGTCTCACCACACAGCCCTGTGTCAGCAACAAGCAACAATGTGAGCTTGGAATGTTCACGACAGAGGCTTAGACACAAATCCCACACTGCGTCTGTGACAAATTCACAGGAGTGTAGACAATAGGGCTTTGTGGACCGTCACACAAAATAAAGAATTCCACAACAGCTTCATCAGCACCTGGTAGGAAAGCGTTGTGTTTTCAGAAGCAGTTCTGGTTTTCGGAGAATCATTAACTCACCTTTCTCTCTCAGATGCTGGCTGATTCTCAGCTATTTATTTATTGGCCATGAGGTTACTATGGCGCAGTGGGAGCACCCTGACCTCTGAGCCAGAAGGTCATGGGTTAATGTTCTTCTCCAAAAACTGCACCCCCAATCCATCCCCCACTCCCCATCGCCACCTTCCCCTATCCCCAACATTGAGGGAGTGCTGCACTGTCAGAGGGTCAGTACTGAGGGAGTGCCGCACTGTCAGAGGGTCAGTACTGAGGGAGTGCTGCACTGTCAGAGGGTCAGTACTGAGGGAGTGCCGCACTGTCAGAGGGTCAGTACTGAGGGAGTGCCACACTGTCAGAAGGTCAGCACTGAGGGACTGCCACACTGTCAGAGGGTCAGTACTGAGGGAGTGCCGCACTGTCAGAGGGTCAGTACTGAGGGAGTGCCGCACTGTCAGAGGGTCAGTACTGAGCGAGTGCCGCACTGTCAGAGGGTCAGTACTGAGGGAGTGCCGCATTGTCAGAGGGTCAATACTGAGGGAGTGCTGCACTGTCAGAGGGTCAGTGCTGAGGGAGTGCCGCACTGTCAGAGGGTCAGTACTGAGGGAGTGCCGCACTGTCAGAGGGTCAGTACTGAGGGAGTGCCGCACTGTCAGAGGGTCAGTACTGAGGGAGTGCTGCACTGTCAGAGAGTCAGTACTGAGAGAGTGCCGCACTGTCAGAGGGTCAGTACTGAGGGAGTGCCGCACTGTCAAAGGGTCAGTACTGAGGGAGTGCCGCACTGTCAGAGGGTCAGTACTGAGGGAGTGCCGCACTGTCAGAGGGTCAGTACTGAGGGAGTGCCGCACTGTCAGAGGGTCAGTACTGAGGGAGTGCTGTACTGTCAGAGGGTCAGTACTGAGGGAGTGCCGCATTGTCAGAGGGTCAATACTGAGGGAGTGCTGCACTGTCAGAGGGTCAGTGCTGAGGGAGTGCCGCACTGTCAGAGGGTCAGTACTGAGGGAGTGCCACACTGTCAGAAGGTCAGCACTGAGGGACTGCCGCACTGTCAGAGGGTCAGTACTGAGGGAGTGCCGCACTGTCAGAGGGTCAGTACTGAGGGAGTGCCGCACTGTCAGAGGGTCAGTACTGAGGGAGTGCCGCACTGTCAGAGGGTCAGTACTGAGGGAGTGCCGCATTGTCAGAGGGTCAATACTGAGGGAGTGCTGCACTGTCAGAGGGTCAGTGCTGAGGGAGTGCCGCACTGTCAGAGGGTCAGTACTGAGGGAGTGCCGCACTATCAGAGGGTCAGTACTGAGGGAGTGCTGCACTGTCAGATGGTCAGTGCTGAGGAGTGCCGCACTGTCAGAGGGTCAGTACTGAGGGAGTGCTGCACTGTCAGAGGGTCAGTACTGAGGGAGTGCCGCACTGTCAGAGGGTCAGTACTGAGGGAGTGCCGCATTGTCAGAGGGTCAATACTGAGGGAGTGCTGCACTGTCAGAGGGTCAGTGCTGAGGGAGTGCCGCACTGTCAGAGGGTCAGTACTGAGGGAGTGCCGCACTATCAGAAGGTCAGTGCTGAGGGAGTGCTGCACTGTCAGAGGGTCAGTACTGAGGAGTGCTGCACTGTCAGAGGGTCAGTACTGAGGGAGTGCCGCACTGTCAGAGGGTCAGTACTGAGGGAGTGCTGCACTGTCAGAAGGTCAGTGCTGAGGGAGTGCCGCACTGTCAGAGGGTCAGTACTGAGGGAGTGCCGCACTGTCAGAAGGTCAGTACTGAGGGAGTGCCGCATTGTCAGAGAGTCAGTGCTGAGGGAGTACTGCACTGTCAGAGGGTCAGTACTGAGGGAGTGCTGCACTGTCAGATGGTCAGTGCTGAGGGAGTGCCGCACTGTCAGAGGGTCAGTACTGAGGGAGTGCTGCACTGTCAGAGGGTCAGTACTGAGGGGGTGCCGCACTCTCAGATGGTCAATGCTGAGGGAGTGCCGCACTGTCAGAGGGTCAGTGCTGAGGGGGTGCCACACTGTCAGAGGGTCAGTGCTGAGGGAATGCCGCACTGTCAGAGGGTCAGTGCTGAGGGGCTGCTGCACTGTCAGAGGGTCAGTGCTGAGGGAGTGCCGCACTGTCAGAGGGTCAGTGCTGAGGGGGTGCCACACTGTCAGAGGGTCAGTGCTGAGGGATTACTGTTCCCTCTGCAGGGGGCACCCCCTCCTTACCTGGGCTGTTCAGTGGGTACCCTACCCGCTGAGGTACGGACCAGTGGGATATCAGGGTCGGTGAGCCATTTTATGACGAATTGGTTGCCCCTCTTTCCCAGCGCCCCTGGTGTGGTGTGAGGGTCTCGGTGGGATGGGAGCAGAGGGTGGGCATGTGCTACCATTGTTGATGAAACACCCAGCTAGAGAAAATGAAGATTAAATCTCACTTTTGTGTGGAGCAGCCTGGGGACTGTAGTGCCCAGTAAGAAGTCTCACAACACCAGGTTAAAGTCCAACAGGTTTATTTGGTAGCACGAGCTTTCGGAGCCTCAAGCTCCTTCTTCAGGTGAGTGAGGACTTGTGTTCACAAACAGGGCATATAAAGACACAAACTCAATTTACAAGATAATGGTTGGAATGTGAGTCTTTACAAGTAATCAAGTCTTAAAGGTACAGACAATGTGGGTGGAGAGAGGGTTAATCACAGGTTAAAGAGATGTGTATTGTCTCCAGCCAGGACAGTTAGTGAGATTTTGCAAGCCCAGGCAAGTCGTGGGGGTTACAGATAGAACATAGAACATAGAAAAGCTACAGCACAAACAGGCCCTTCGGCCCACAAGTTGCGCCGATCACGTCTCTACCTACGAGACTCACCTATAACCCTCTATCTTACTAACGTCCATGAACCTATCCAAAAGTCTCTTAAAAGACCCTATCGAATCTGACTCCACCATCACTACCGGCAGCCGATTCCACGCACCAACCACCCTCTGAGTGAAATACTTACCCCTAACATCTCCTCTGTACCTACTCCCCAGCACCCTAAACCTGTGACCTCTTGTGGCAACCATTTCAGCCCTGGGTAAAAGCCTCTGAGAATCCACTCTATCAATGCCTCTCAACATCTTATACACCTCTATCAGGTCACCTCTCATCCTTCGCTTCTCCAAGGAGAAAAGACCTAGCTCTCTCAACCTATACTCATAAGGCATGCCACCTAATCCAGGCAACATCCTTGTAAATCTCCTCTGCACCCTTTCTATGGCTTCCACATCCTTTCTGTAATGAGGTGACCAGAACTGGGCACAGTACTCCAGGTGGGGTCTGACCAGGCTCCTATACAGCTGCAGCATTATCTCCCGATTTCTAAACTCAATTCCTCTCTTGATGAAGGCCAGTATTCCATACGCCTTCTTAACCACAGCCTCTACCTGCGACGCGCTGCTTTGAGCGTTCTATGAACCCGGACTCCAAAATCCTTCTGATCTTGCACACTGCCAAGCATCTTACCCTTAATATTATATTCTTTCATCCTATTCGACCTGCCAAAATGAACCACCACACACTTATCTGGGTTGAAGTCCATCTGCCACTTCTCGGCCCAGTCTTGCATCTTATGCGTTAAAGTCACCCATGACAACTACCCTGTGACCTCCACACCTATCCATAATCTGCTTTGCAATTTCCTCCTCCACATCTCTATTACTATTTGGGGGCCTATAGAAAACTCCCAACAATGTGACCGCTCCTTTCCTATTTCTAACTTCAGCCCATATTACCTCAGTCGGCAGATCCCCCTCGAACTGCCTTTCTGCAGCCGTTAAACTATCCTTGATTAACAATGCTACTCCTCCACCTCTTTTACCACCTTCCCTACTCTTACTGAAACATCTATTCCCCGGAACTTCCAACAACCATTCCTGTGTGTTTGGTGCCCCTGATTTCAGAACAACACTTAAATACTAAATATTATCCAAACAAAGTGCCCATCTATTTTTATTGATCAGCACAAGAAATACAATCAAATCATTCTTAAGTTTCAATTTGCCCTCAAGTCGTCAAATCTACAATTTCCATGTCGCTTCGCTCTCATGTTTGAGCCCATACTCACACGTGGAAACCTCAACTATTACTAGAGTTTAATTTATACATGTCCTTGAATAGGTCTGCATGGGTTCCGATCCTTCAGAGAAAACAATCACAGACTTTTTAACTACCTCTCAAAGCTCATATGCTTGAAGTCAGGCATTAGTTTGATTTCCCTTTTCTTTGCTGACTCTCCAATACCTGGATACCTTTGTTGCGGTACAGTGACTAAAACTGTACATAGTACTCCAGGTCAGGCCCAAGTACATGCATACCTGATTATTATCCCCTGCTTTACCCCTAACTATGATGTGGAGATGCCGGCGTTGGGCTGGGGTGAGCACAGTCAGAAGTCCTACAACACCAGGTCAAAGTCCAACAGGCTCACCCGGCAACACAAGCCCCCGGAGCACCGCCCCCCCACCAGGCGAGCGGGAGCCGCGCCCACAAACAGGGCACATACAGACACAAACCCAATCCACAAGACAATGGCTAGAATGCGAGTCCCCACACGCAATCAAGTCCCAAAGGTACAGACAATGTGAGTGTGACATGAACCCAAGATCCCGGTTGAGGCCGTCCTCATGTGTGCGGAACTTGGTTATCAGTTTCTGCTCAGCGATTCTGCGTTGTTGTGTGTCGTGAAGGCCGCCTTGGAGAACGCTTACCCGAATGCTTATTTCACGCGAGAACACCATCCACCAGGTACACGGTACACACTCTTATGATTCAGCCAACCTTGTCTGATACGCTGCAGGAAAGATGTCCCGAGGCATGGTACATTGGGGAGAACATGTAGACGCTACGACAATGAATGAATGAACACCACTCAACAATCACCAGGCAGGAGTGTTCCCTTCCAGTTGGGGAACACTTCAGCAGTCACAGGCATTCAGCCTCTGATCTTAGGGTAAGCGTTCTCCAAGGCGTGAAAGCTAATGATATTTGCTACCAAATAAACCTGTTGGACTTTAACCTGGTGTTGTTAAAACTCTTACTGTGTTCACCCCAGTCCAACGCCGGCATCTCCACATCATGATTACTAGCCCAGTGACAGGTTTCCTCCGGGTGCTCTGGTTTCCTCCCACAGTCCGAAAGACGTGCTGGTTAGGTGCATTAGCCATGCTGAATTCTTTCTCAATGTATCTGAACAGGCGCCGGAGTGTGGCGACTAGGGCGTTTTTGAAGTAACTTCATTGCAGTGTTAATGTAAGCCTACTCGTGAAACTAATAAGTAAGCTTTAAAACTTTAAAGGTGTTGTGGATTTGAATACATCCATGACCTGATTTCTCTGTCACTGCACCCCTTTTAAAAATGATAGCTTCGGGTGTCTTTCAAAACTAACTGTTCATAAAAACAAAACTTCAGAAACATCTGCTGCTCGTGTACAGTCCTGTAATAGCCTCTGAGCAGAGACCAGTCTTACACATGACACATTCCATTACCACCTCCTTCTCCACTTACACATTCACTCCCGAACATTAACTCTTCAATCTCTGAACCAAAAGAAAACATGTTGTTTGGCCAGTGTTGAGCTGGGGGAAATGCAGATTTTCAATAGTCTCTCCACCACAATGTTAAACAAGCTGCAGTGAGTCCAGGCAGAGGCTGCCTAGAATTGTATCCATGATGTGGAGCTGCCGGCGTTATCTTGTAAATTGAGTTTGTGTCTATATGTGCCCTGTTTGTGAACACAACTCTCACTCACCTGATGAAGATACTCGTGCTACCAAATAAACCTGTTGGACTTTAAACTGGTGTTGTGAGACTTCTTACCTAGAATTGTATCCACAGCACTGCTCCGGATATTCACTGAACAGCTGCAGTCCTCGGTTAGTTACTGTCCCCATCAAACACTCCCAGGACAGGTACAGCACGGGGTTAGATACAGAGTAAAGCTCCCTCTACACTGTCCCCATCAAACACTCCCAGGACAGGTACAGCACGGGGTTAGATACAGAGTAAAGCTCCCTCTACACTGTCCCCATCAAACACTCCCAGGAGAGGTACAGCATAGGGTTAGATACAGAGTAAAGCTCCCTCTACACTGTCCCCATCAAACACTCCCAGGACAGGTACAGCACGGGGTTAGATACAGAGTAAAGCTCCCTCTACACTGTCCCCATCAAACACTCCCAGGACAGGTACAGCACGGGGTTAGATACAGAGTAAAGCTCCCTCTACACTGTCCCCATCAAACACTCCCAGGACAGGTACAGCACAGGGTTAGATAGAGTAAAGCCCTCTCTACACTGTCTCCATCAAAAATCTCCCACCCACCTGACGAAGGAGCAGCGCTCCGAAAGCTAGTGGCATTTGCTACCAAATAAACCTGTTGGACTTTAACCTGGTGTTGTGAGACTCCTTACTCCATCAAAACCCCCAGGATAGGTACATAACACTGTACTATACCTGCCCTGGAAGTGCAGATGAAGTCGAATTCTAACCCCATACTGTACTTGTTCTGGGAGAGTAAATAGTCTCACAACACAAGGTTAAAGTCCAAAAGGTTTATTTGGTAGCACAAGCTTTCGGAGTGCTGCTCCTTCATCAGGTGAGTGCAGGATTTGTTTCACAAACAGGGCATATATAGACACAAACTCAATTACAAGATAATGGTTGGAATGCAAGCCCGTACAGGTAATCAAGTCTTAAAGGTACAGACAATGTGAGTGGAGAGAGGGTTAAGCACAGGTTAAAGGGATGTGTATTGTCTCCAGACAGGACAGTTAGTGAGATTTTGCAAGCCCAGGTAAGTTGTGGGGGTTACAGATAGTGTGACATGAACCCAAGATCTCAGTTGAGGCCGTCCTCATGTGTGCGGAACTTGGCTATCAGTTTCTGCTCAGCGATTCTGCGCCGTCGTGTGTCATGAAGGCCGCCTTGGAGAACGCTTACCCGAAGATCAGAGGCTGAATGCCCGTGACCGCTGAAGTGCTCCCCAACAGGAAGAGAACACTCTTGCCTGGTGATTGTCGAGCGGTGTCCATTCATCTGTTGTCGTAGCGTCTGCATGTTCTCCCCAATGTACCATGCCTCGGGACATCCTTTCCTGCAGCGTATCAGGTAGACAACGTTGGCCGAGTTGCAAGAGTATGTACCGTGTACCTGGTGGATGATGTTCTTGCGTGAGATGATGGCATCCGTGTCGATGATCCGGCACGTCTTGCAGAGGTTGCTGTGGCAGGGTTGTGTGGTGTCATGGTCACTGTTCTCCTGAAGGCTGGGTAGTTTGCTGCGGACAATGGTCTGTTTGAGGTTGTGCGGTTGTTTGAAGGCAAGAAGTGGGGGTGTGGGGATGGCCTTGGCAAGATGTTCGTCTTCACTGATGACATGTTGAAGGCTCCGGAGAAGATGTCGTAGCTTCTCCGCTCCGGGGAAGTACTGGACGACGGAGGGGACTCTGTCCGCTGTGTCCCGTGTTTGTCTTCTGAGGGGGTTGGTGCGGTTTTTCGCTGTGGCGCGTCGGAACTGTCGATCGATGAGCCGAGCGCCATATCCTGTTCTTATGAGGGCATCTTTCAGCGTCTGTAGATGTCTGTTGCGATCCTCTTCATCTGAGCAGATCCTGTGTATACGGAGGGTTTGTCCATAGGGGATGGCTTCTTTAACGTGTTTAGGGTGAAAGCTGGAGAAGTGGAGCATTGTGAGGTTATCCGTGGGCTTGCGGTACAGTGAAGTGCTGAGGTGACCGTCCTTGATGAAGATGCGTGTCCTCCACCAGGATCTTGGGTTCATGTCACACTATCTGTAACCCTCAGCTTGCAAAATCTCACTTACTGTCCGGGCTGGAGACAATACACACCTCTTTAACTTGTGCTTAACCCTCTCTCCACTCACATTGTCTGTACCTTTAAAACTTGATTACCTGTAAGGACTCGCATTCCAACTATTATTTTGTAAATTGAGTTGTGTCCATATATGTCCTGTTTGTGAACAGAACTCCCACTCACCTGATGAAGGAGCAGTGCTCCGAAAGCTAGTGGCTTGTGCGACCAAATAAACCTGTTGGACTTTAACCTGGTGTTGTGAGACTTCTCACTGTGCTTACCCCAGTTCAACGCCGGCATCTCCACATCAGAGTTTGAATGGGACAGTGCAGAGACAAACATGCCAATCTCTCTGCCATCTCCCCTTCCAAAGGCTTATTCCTGCCGTCCAACACTCCTGCAGGCCGCCTCACCATGAAGTGAGGAGAGGACTGAGCAATCAGCACTGGCAGCGACAGAATCTCTATTCCCTCACACCCTCCCCCATCTCTGCAGCCTCCAGCTACCTTTGCCAAACTGAAAATCGCCCTTTGAAGATGCAATTGGGAGAGGTCACCTACTGGCTAATTCAGCAGCAGAGTGTGGAATGTCACAGTGATAAGCCAGCAAGAGACTTGTTTCCTGCTGACTCGGAGCTGAACAGACGGAGACCCTCGTAAATCCTGAGCTTTGTCTCTGCTCCCCTCCTGGTGGGCTCCCAGCGTCAGGCAGACATCTCCTCCCACTCTCCCCCCCCCCGCCCCCCCTGCCATCTGCTCCTCACACCTCAGCCTAATCCCCTCCCAAACACCCACTGCTCAAACTAAACATCCTGCCCACCTGGAGAACAGACTGTGGGTTTGATGGGGGGAGGTGGACAAGGACAAGAGGCAAGTGTTCAGTCAAAAGGGAGCCTCACCCTTGCTCACAAATCCCTTTTGCCTCTCCAATCTCTAACTTACTCCTGCCCCACAACCCGTGGAGGAGGGCAGCACGGTGGCCAGCATGGCTGCCCCACTGTGCCAGGAACCTGGGTTCGATTCCCGGCTTGGGTCACCGTCTGTGTGGAGTCTGCACATTCTCCCCATCTCTGCCTGGGTTTCCTCCGGGTGCTCCGGTTTCCTCCCACAGTCCAAAGATGTGCAGGTTAGGTGGTTTGGCTATGCTAAATTCTCCCTCGTTGTCAGGGGGACTAGCTAGGGCAAATGCATGGGGTTATGGGGATAGGTGCTGGGTGGGATTGTGGTCAGTGCAGACTTGATGGACTGAGTGGCCTCCTTCGGCATTGTAGGGATTCTATTATCTCTGCGCTCCTCAACTTCTGGCCTTTTGTGCACCACCCCCACCCCCCGATCTTTAACATTTTTAACACCATCAGCAGCCTCACCTTTGGCTACCTGGACCCTAAACCCTGGTATACTTGGATAGTCAGAAGCTTTTCCCCAGGGTGGAAGAGTCAATTACTAGGGGGCACAGGTTTAAGGTGCGAGGGGCAAGGTTTAAAGGAAATGTATGAGGCAGATGTTTTACACAGAGGGTGGTGGGTGCCTGGAACTCGCTGCCAGGGGAGGTAGTGGAAGCGGATACGATAGTGACTTTTAAGGGGCGTCCTGACAAATACATGAATAGGAAGGGAATAGAGGGATATGGTCCCCGGAAAGGTAGGGGGTTTTAGTTAAGTCGGATAGCATGGTCGGTGCAGGCTTGGAGGGCCGAAGGGCCTGTTCCTGCGCTGTAATTTTCTTTGTTCTTTGTACTTGCCCCAGACACATCTCTCCCCTTCTCAAACACACTTTGAAATCTCACTTTTTGCCTGAGTTTTGGGTCCACTGTCCCAGTGTCACCATGTGGCTCAGCACAGCAAGGAGGACCCTAGTCAAACCGGCATTCCGGACTTAGCTGGATAATACCGAGTAGGAGTGAATCACATTGCTGTGGGACTGGAGTCACATATACAGATCCACATGGGTAAGGACGCAGATTTCCTTCCCTTAAAGGGACAATATTGAACCAATTGGATTTATACTTCACGATAAAAAGATAGAAGCTACGAGCAGGAGGCCATTCGGCCCTTCGAGCCTGCTCCACCATTCATCACAATCATAGCTGATCATCCAACTCAGTAGCCTAATCCTGCTTTCTCCCCGTAACCTTTGATCCCATTCGCCCCAAGTGCTGTATCCAGCCGCCTCTCGAATACATTCAATGTTTTAGCATCAGCTACTTCCTGTGGTAATGAATTCCACAGGCTCACCACTCTTTGGGTGAAGAAATGTCTCCTCATCTCCGTCCTAAATGGTCTTCCCTGAATCCTCAGACCGTGACTCCTGCATCTTTCATTTCCTGATTGAAGCCAAATTTAATTTCTCAAACTCCATCCGAGAGAATCTAAACTCTCATTCCTGGATTACTTCATCTCATTGCTACTGTTACTTTTTAATAAAGGGACATTCATTTGTAAATTTTTATTTGTTCAGGATTCAGGCTACACCAGTATTTATTGTGTTGTGAAGGTGGTGATGAGCTGCCTTCTTGAATCGCTGCAGTCCACGTGGTGTAGACACACCCACAGTGCTGTTAGGGAGGGTGTTCCAGGATTTTGACCCAGGGACAGAGAAGGGACGGCTGATATATTTCCACGTCAGGATGGTGAGTGACTTGGAGGGGAACTGCAGGTGCTGGTGTTTCCAGGCGTCTGCTGCTCTTGCCCTTGTAGATGGTAGAGTTTACAGGTTTGGGATGTGTGGTCGGAGGAGCCTTGGTGAGTTGCTGTAGTGCATAGGTTAGTTTCCATCCAAAACACCACTCAACACTGGACGATGGAGAGTTGGATTCAGGGTCTGATGCCGGTAGGGTGGGGGTGGGGGCAGCGATACAACATGCATGTAAAAGTGTTTGTTGCCACAGCAACTGGGACTCAGTGAACATCCCACCACCACTGCCGCTGACCGCTATATCCGGTGACACGAGGACATGGAGAGACTGGCGATTGGCTCAGCTCTCGCACTCCTCCAGGGATTCGAGCACAACTTGCATTTCCATAGCGACTTTAACAAAGTAAAACAATCCCAAGGAGCTTCACAAGAGGGCAGCAAACAAAATCGAGTCAAAGCGTGTGATATTAGGTCAAAGGAGGAAGGTTCTAAGGAGTGTTTGTTGGGTTTGGGGGGGGGGGGGGGGGGCGGGGGAGGAAAGAGAACAAAAATCAGAAAATGCTGGAAAATCTCAGCATCTGTGGAGAGTGAGAATAGAGCCAACGTTTTGAGTCTGGATGACCCTTCATTCAGAAGAGAAGATGGGCGAGGTGGATTGGGGAAGAAATGCAGAGGCTTAGAGCCCAGGCAGCTGAAGGCATGGCCGCCAAAGATGTTTGTAATGAATGTGGAGGAGTGCAGAGGTCTCAGACGGTTGGAAGGCTGGAGGAGGTGGTGGAGGCGAGGCTGTAGAGGGATTGGAACACGAGAATGACAATTTTGTTGTGGTTGGTGGATTGGGAGCCAACGTGAGCAGATGGGGTGATACGCTGCATTGAGAAATCTTCAAATAACCCCATGTCTGAGGTCATGTGAGTGTCAAGTTTAAAAAAAAACCGTGCAATTTACAGATTCAGCCATGTTATTGGGGGTGGAGCTAAGCTGTGGCAGTCAGGCGATAGGGTTTTTTTCTTTGAGCTTTTAGTTTTGTTTTGGGCAGGGTGATTTTGGATGTAGTTTAGCAGCAAGCTAAGAAGCAATCTCTCTCTCCCTGTGTTTTCTCTTTGTTTGGTTCTGCCTTAAAGAAGCTGTGTTTTGGGAAACAGATTCGACTACAGCCTCTTCTGAGTTTCTTCACAAGGGATTTTCAGCTTTCAACCCAGGAGGCTGGATTCCTGTAATAAGTGGGCATTAACCTCTGCTGTATTGTGTTTATTTGGAGGGTTTTGTGCATTGGATGTTGGCTTTGGTTGGAACACATTAGAGATATTTCCTTAAGAGATTTGTTAATTTCCTTAACCACATTATTGTGGTTGTTGGGTTTCTTGTTTATAACTTTGAAAGTTCTTGCTAAGTGTCTTACTATACATGTCAGCAATATTCTTAATTAAACGTTGTTTTTGATAAAAGCTCTTCGTGGGTCAGTTCAATCACACCTGGAGTGAAACCTCTCATACTCGTCCTAGCCAAATTCAATGTAAAATGTTACAGACCAGGCGAGCTTCAGAGAACACCTTGAAGTATCCGACCTGACTTGAAACGCTGGGATTACATGCAAGGGACGGAGAGTCTGGTGAGTGTTAGACACTCAGTGGAAAGGTGTCCCAGGCAAGGAGCTGGAAGAGGAGGGGGGTTGAGGAGGGAATTGGGGTGGAGGCTGGGGGTGGGGTGTAAGCTGTCGAGAAGGAACACGTGACCACAGAGACCGGCTTCACGTTGAAATTTATTCTCAAAGTTATCAAAAATACAGAATAGACAACTCAACAATCACAGTTCATGTAGCAAATATACTTTAAAGATAAATACATTCCTGGCATCAATAGGCATCAGTGCAAGGGTCCAGACACATTCGCTGTACAGATTCTCAGAATGTCACCCACCCAGTAAAGCTGGGTGTACCGACTGCCGTTCATCGCAAACAAATAGCGGGGTTAAAAAAACAGAAATGGGTCATTTTAAAATGTTCCCCATGGAATGAGTGGCTCAGAGGGGGTGCAACCTCACTCCAGCCTCGGCTGAAAGGATGGATGCAATGAGTAGCATCCCGCAGAGAGCCCCTCTCCCATCGCCAGCAGGCAGTCCCTCTCTCTCTCTATATACACACTCCCGCACAATCACACCACAGCCTCAAAGAAAAGCTGGGACCCCATCACCCGTCAGCATCAGTGATCATCACACGTGCATTAAGCTCCCTGATTAAGTCACGGAGTGTGTGCGTATATGGGCAGGGTGAAGCGAGGGGCTTTTCTTCGCCGTCACCCCCTGTGGACAGCGCTACAAGACAGCGTGGGCAAATGTCCAAGTCACAGCGAGCTGCACTCGCCACCTTGGTGAGCAGTCAGCCCAGTGTGGGACTGGGCAGGGGGGGGGTGGTGAGGGGGGAAGTGAGCAAACCTTGGCACGGAAACGTCGGCACTCGCGCCCACGGCGGCACCACCACCTGTGAATTAAACCGAGGGATGGACGGAGGAGGCAGCAAAATCTTCAAGTATAAAAGGGGCAGTCAATGTAAACAGCTGGCAGTGCCCAGAGGGTTCTCCCGCTAACAGAAACCGGCTTCAACAAATGAGCGTCATCTTCCCTACTCCAACATACAGCTCTTTGGAGGAAGGGACACTCGGGGAATACTCCTGACAGAAAGCAACGCACTGCTCAGGGAGTGGGGAGGGTGGGGGGGGTCTCTGGAGAAAGAGCAGGCGGGGGGAGCGTAAACAGAAAGGAACATGCGTCACTACACCATGCGTCGGTGGGTAGGAAAAGTGAGATAGGCCCTGATACAGGCTGGTACACAAGTAGATAAGTGAATAAGAGGATGTCTCCTTTACATCAATATTTCCCTCATCTCCCAAGGTGGAGTGCTGAGAATGGGTAGGTGGTTACGCTCAGACCTGTCCTCTCAGACTGTGTAGCCAGCACTGAGTGTTTTACCTCAGAGTCTTGTTTAATCTTTGAGGAATCCCGATGAAGCTACATGGCGCACCATGCGCAGTCCTTGGCAGTCAGTACCGCACTGGGCACAAACAGGATTGTGGAAAGTGGATTGGCAACACAGAGGGGGCAGGAGTGGACTCAGTGTTAGGACCCAGCACCGCAGAGTGTAGCAACAAACTTCTTTCCAGGTTTCGCATATTCCTCCCCCTCTCCCTCCCCGCCTCACCAGTTCATCAGGATGAACGGACCTTCACTCATCAAAGCCCCACTTGGACAGTGGAGCTGGGCACTGCCTCCATCTGGGTGCACAGTGCCACCTAGAACTGAAATCCAGGAGGATCTGTGCAACCCAGGGAGCAGTCGCAAAGAGCTGTGTCTTTCCAAGAGGTGAGCTCCCAGCTCCTTTGGGAAGCCTTGGACTGCTGCTTAATGTGGGAGCTGCGGGGGTCGGAAGCTGGTATTCCCAAGCTACCGCTCGGAAGGTGGACGCTAACGTGTGTGCGTGCGTAACAGGCGGATTGCAAGCCGCCCCACTGAAAGAACAGAAAGCACGAGAGCGCGTGTATAAAACGGGGAAGTGGACAGAGTATCTCGTTCCTCGGTGTCCTTCTTATAACGAGCGCGTTAACTCGCTGTGATGTCCACTCTCATCACAACCGAGTGACTGAGGTAAAGGTGCAAAATCGGCCCGAGACAACACATCACAGTGCTTCAATAAAACTCAACATTCCCCCTCGTTCTCCAAGCAGTTAACAAGTTTAAACACCGATACGGATTTTACACGCGTGTTACGGGCACGAGAAGAACAGCAAATCCCTTCCCCCTCAGCTGGAAAGAGGCAGCAGCCAAAAAGTCTGGACCCACAGCAGGTTCTCCAGCACCGTCCCCACTGGCACTGAGAGCAGGGCAAGGCAGGGCAGCCCACCCGAGGCTGGGAAGTCCCAGTGACCTATCCCACCAGGGAGTGGAACTACCAGCGGGACAGAAAGCGTACCTTAAAAACAAACCCTTTTGTATAAAAGGACAGCAAACACAGATGAGGCAAACATTCATTCTGCGAGCGGTCTTTGTCCACCGGCTTTGCGATGGCAGTCACTATTCTGTACACAGTCTCTCACTAAGGTTAATATTCAAGTCCTTTTCACAGGCAGGAAGTCAATCTCTGTCCACCTTGGGGTTTATCAAACTGCACCTTCTCTCCGTTTCTCACCATTCCGCCTCGTAATCCTTTCCAAACACGTTTCCGTTTCCCAGGCTACTCCGGCGTTTGGTGGACGGTGATTTTCAGCGGAATACCGAACATGTCCTTCCAAGGCTCCCTGATCCACTCCACCAGATCCTTCACCAGCTCCACGCACTCCATCTGCAGATGCCAGGTGCTCTCGGTCCGGCTCACCTGGGGAAGAGGCAAGGGATGAGAGAAAGGTCCATTGCCTCAGTTCAGAACCCAGAGAACCAAACCCGGAGGCTGTCAGCGATTTGGAATAGGGAGCACAGGATTCAGAAATAGAACAGAATAGTTTGCATCAAACTAGAGGCTGCCTCTAACACTGTTGTCCCCCATCAAACACTCCCAGGACAGGTACAGCACGGGGTTAGATACAGAGTAAAGCTCCCTCTACACTGTCCCCCATCAAACACTCCCAGGACAGGTACAGCACGGGGTTAGATACAGAGTAAAGCTCCCTCTACACTGTCCCATCAAACACTCCCAGGACAGGTACAGCATGGGGTTAGATACAGAGTGAAGCTCCCTCTACACTGTCCCATCAAACACTCCCAGGACAGGAAAAGCACGGGGTTAGATACAGAGTGAAGCTCCCTCTACACTGTCCCATCAAACACTCCCAGGACAGGTACAGCACAGGGTTAGATACAGAGTAAAGCTCCCTCTACACTGTCCCATCAAACACTCCCAGGACAGGTACAGCACGGGGTTAGATACAGAGTAAAGCTCCCTCTACACTGTCCCATCAAACACTCCCAGGACAGGAACAGCACGGGGTTAGATACAGAGTGAAGCTCCCTCTACACTGTCCCCCATCAAACACTCCCAGGACAGGTACAGCACGGGGTTAGATACAGAGTAAAGCTCCCTCTACACTGTCCCCATCAAACACTCCCAGGACAGGTACAGCATGGGGTTAGATACAGAGTAAAGCTCCCTCTACACTGTCCCCATCAAACACTCCCAGGACAGGTACAGCATGGGGTTAGATACAGAGTAAAGCTCCCTCTACACTGGCCCCATCAAACACTCCCAGGACAGGTACAGCACAGGTACGGCCCAGGATAAATACCCAACACCAGTATCAGAATGGCCTGTGTGACAGTGACAGCAGCCAATTACTGGCAGAATATTCTCCGGAGGAAGGAGATGGAGACTGGAAAATCTCCATGGGGCGTATCTCTTGGAGCCGACAGAGAACAGACTTGCTCCACTTGGTTTAGTTAGGGGCTAAAGCCGGGATGCAGAGTTAGGCAGCTGGAGGACAATGTACCTCATGGTAAAAGCAGAGCTGGACGTCCTGTGGAGCAGGATGATAGAGGTTGACTGAGCTGATGTTGCTGATGGCTTGCGACTCTTTTATTGGAATCACACTGGGGGCGGGTTCGTCCATCTCCTTCTTCCACTGGTGGTCCTCTTCCAGCAAGTGGACAGTTGATGAGGTAGCGAGCACACTCACTGGAGAAGGATTGCCATCTGCAAACATGTTGGAAAGGAGGAGGGTAAGCTACCAAAACACGACCATTGTGAGCAACGTTTCAATTTTGAACCTGGTGGAAGGATGGGGGATGGGGTGGATAACAGAAACAGCAGCTGCCATTTAGCCCCTTGAGACTGTTCCACTATTCAATGAGTTCCTAGCTGATCTGTGACCAAACTCTATACATCTACATTTGTCCCCCATCTCTTGATAGTTGTGACTAACATGCTCCGGTTTCCTCCCACAGTCCGAAAGACGTGCTGGTTAGGGTGCATTGGCCATGCTAAATTTTCCCTCAGTGTACCCGAACAGGTGCCGGAGTGTGGCGACTAGAGGATTTTCACAGTAACCTCATTGCAGTGTTAATGGAAGCCTACTTACATTAGAGGGGCGGCACGGTAGCACAGTGGTTAGCACTGCTGCTTCACAGCTCCAGGGACCCGGGTTCGATTCCCGGCTTGGGTCACTGTCGGTGTGGAGTTTGCACATTCTCCTCGTGTCTGCGTGGGTTTCCTCCGGACGCTCCGGTTTCCTCCCACAGTCCAAAGATGTGCGGGTCAGGTTGATTGGCCGTGCTAAACAAATTGCCCCTTAGTGTCCTGAGATGTGTAGGTTAGAGGGATTAGTGGGTAAAATATGTAGGGATATGGGGTTCGGGCCTGGGTGGGATTGTGGTCGGTGCAGACTCGATGGGCCGAATGGCCTCTTTCTGTACTGTAGGGATTCTAAGATTTACTTGTAACACTAATAAATAAACTTGTAACTTTTAACAACATAATTTTCAATAATGAGCCCGACTAATGGCTTGAAATTCAGCATCTCCTTGTTAGAAAGTAATGATATTGAGTGGTGAAGGGAATGGGTAAAATGGTGTCAGGTGAAGAGGATAACCCTCTTTAGGCACAATGGATGCAAGAGTGCTTCTTTATAAATGGTGAAAAGGTACAGACAATGGAGCCCAGAGAGAAACAATCCAAATGCTAATGAAATCGGCCCTTTCTATCTAGAAACTAAAAGGGTTCAAATCACGCTTCAACTACACCATGTCCTTGTGCAGACTACGCCTGGAGCTCCCGAGAACAGTCCTGCGCACGCCACAGCTTAAGAACGCACCACAGCCCTCCAACCACGATTTACCTTGGAGCAGGAATGCCAGCACGTACAGGTAGCTGGGACACAGGTCCTCAGGTGAGTCAGCAGACGGTTGCTCACAGATGAGGGGCCTGGAAAACAGAAAGGTGCCAAGAATAGAACCGCCAAGTTAAAGTACAAGGACCACGATGGAACAACAACAACTTGCATTTATGTAACGCCTTTTAACATAATTAAACCTTCCACGGTATTTCAGAGGAACAAAATTTGACATTGAGCCACCCAAGGAGCCATTGGACTAGACCGGGTCAGTTTTAAGGGGGGAGAGGTAGTGGTTTAAGGGGGAGAGGTAGTGGTTTAAGGGGGAGAGGGTAGTGGTTTAAGGGGGAGAGGTAGTGGTTTAAGGGGGAGAGGTAGTGGTTTAAGGAGGAGAGGGTAGTGGTTTAAGGGGGAGAGGTAGTGGTTTAAGGGGGAGAGGTAGTGGTTTAAGGGGGAGAGGTAGTGGTTTAAGGGGGAGAGGTAGTGGTTTAAGGGGGAGAGGTAGTGGTTTAAGGGGGAGAGGTAGTGGTTTAAGGGGGAGAGGTAGTGGTTTAAGGGGGAGAGGTAGTGGTTTAAGGGGGAGAGGTAGTGGTTTAAGGGGGAGAGGTAGTGGTTTAAGGGGGAGAGGTAGTGGTTTAAGGGGGAGAGGTAGTGGTTTAAGGGGGAGAGGTAGTGGTTTAAGGGGGAGAGGTAGTGGTTTAAGGGGGAGAGGTAGTGGTTTAAGGGGGAGAGGTAGTGGTTTAAGGGGGAGAGGTAGTGGTTTAAGGGGGAGAGGTAGTGGTTTAAGGGGGAGAGGTAGTGGTTTAAGGGGGAGAGGTAGTGGTTTAAGGGGGAGAGGTAGTGGTTTAAGGGGGAGAGGTAGTGGTTTAAGGGGGAGAGGTAGTGGTTTAAGGGGGAGAGGTAGTGGTTTAAGGGGGAGAGGTAGTGGTTTAAGGGGGAGAGGTAGTGGTTTAAGGGGGAGAGGTAGTGGTTTAAGGGGGAGAGGTAGTGGTTTAAGGGGGGAGGTAGTGGTTTAAGGGGGAGAGGTAGTGGTTTAAGGGGGAGAGGTAGTGGTTTAAGGGGGAGAGGTAGTGGTTTAAGGGGGAGAGGTAGTGGTTTAAGGGGGAGAGGTAGTGGTTTAAGGGGGAGAGGTAGTGGTTTAAGGGGGAGAGGTAATGGTTGAAGGGGGAGAGGTAATGGTTTAAGGGGGAGAGGTAGTGGTTTAAGGGGGCTAGTTCCAGAGTTCAGGGCTGAAGGGATGGGCAACAACAGCCACACCCCACAAAGGAATAATATGGTTATCATTGACGTTGTAAACTGCATTGATATGGTCTTTGTGGTTACCTTACTGGAGTATAGGAACAGGAGGAGGCTTCTTAGCCCCTCGAGCCTGTTCCCTGTGTCCTAACTCCATACACTGACTTTTCCTTCATATCTTTTATTATGTTTACAAAAAAAAAACAATTTTAAATTCATAATTCATCCAGCATCAGTTACTGTTTACGGAGAAGTTCCAAACGTTTACCAGCCCATGTGTAGACATATTTCATTCTTGAAAGGGATGTTTAATTTTTAACAAACTGCCCTCTACAAGCAACCCTTTAAAAAGCAGCAGCGCAGGAGACGATAGACATAAATTACAGAAACTCTTTGGTCTTTACCAGAGCTTGTGGTGTGGGTCCATGCGGGTGAAGCAGATGGATTCGAGTTTACTGATTGATCTTGGAGTCAACTCCCGCACCATGTCTGAAAGAAACCATTTGATTTTATTTGTCACGTGTATTGGACACAGAGAAAAGTATTGTTTCTTGCATGCTATACAGTCTAAACATACCATTCATAGAGTACACATGGGAGAAGGAAAGGAAAGGGTGCAGAATGTAGCGTTACAGGAATGGCTAGGGCGTAGAGAAAGATCAACTTAATGCAAGGCAGGTCCATTCAAAAGTCTGACAGCAGCAGGGAAGAAGCTGTTCTCGAGTCGGTCGGTACGCGATCTCAGACTTTTGTATCTTTTTCAAGATGGAAGGAGGAGGAGAGAATGTCCGGGGTGCGTGGGGTCTTTAATAATGCTGGTTCCTTTGCCGAGGCAGCAGGAATTGTAGACAGAGTCAATGGATGGGAGGCTGGTTTGCGTGTTGGACTGGGCTTCATTCACAACCCTTTTAAGTTAATTGTGGTCTTGGTCAGAAGCAGGAGCCAGACTCGGTATCCAGAAAGGATGCTTAGGATTTGGAATTGAAAGGTGGGTCACTTGATCAATATCAGGAGCACGAATCCATCCTCATTCAGTCCATTCATTTGCGCCAAATTATAACAATCCCTCTCCAACGGATAAAATCAAATCTCAGTGATGACTGGGGTTAAACCCCACTGTGCTGCCAATCCGTCGACACAGTCCCAGGCTGTTTCACATTCCCTTTGCCCCTCAGTTAAGCTGGGGTAATGAGAGCAACAAACAAACACACGCTGGAAACATAACCCTGGGAGAGTCAACTCTGTCAGGAGCTGTGGTTCAGTGGGTCGCAACTCACCCCCAAGTCAGAAAGTCACAGGTTCAAGTCCCACTCCCGAGACTTGATCACAAAATCCAGCCTGACAGTGTGTTCAGAGGGAGTGCCGCACTGTCAGAGGGTCAGTACTGAGGGAGTGCCGCACTGTCAGAGGGACAGTGCTGAGGGAGTGCCGCACTATCAGAGGGTCAGTACTGAGGGAGTGCCGCACTGTCAGAGGGTCAGTACTGAGGGAGTGCCGCACTGTCAGAGGGTCAGTACTGAGGGAGTGCCGCACTGTCAGAGGGTCAGTACTGAGGGAGTGTTGCACTGTCAGAGGGTCAGTACTGAGGGAGTGCCGCACTGTCAGAGGGTCAGTACTGAGGGAGCAACATGGATACAAGATTGGCTGAATAATAGGAAGCAGAGATTAAAGGTAAATGGATATTTTTCAGGCTGGAGGAAGGTTTGTAGTGGTGTTCCCCAGGGACCCTTGCTTTTCCTGATATATATTAATGATCTAAATCTTGGTGTGCAGGGGATGATTTCAAAGTTTGCGGATGACAAAAAAATGGGAGCTATTGTAAACTGTGAGGAGGAAAGTGTAGAAGTTCAAAAGAACATAGACAAGTTGGTGGATAGGCGGATAGGGCTGATAGGCGGAAGATGAAATTCAATGCGGGGGAGTGTGAGGTGATGCATTTGGTAGGAAGAACATGGAGAGACAATATAAAATAAAGGGTAAAATTCTTAAAGAGAGTGCAGGAGCAGAGGGAGCTGGGTGCATCTGTGCACAGATCACTGAAGGTGGCAGCACAGGTGGAGAGAGCAGTTAATGAAGCTTATAGTATTCTGGGCTTTATTAATAGGAGCACAGAGCACAAGAGCGAGGAGGTTATGCTGAACTTACACAAGACACTAGTTAGACCTCAGCTGGAATGTTGTGTACAGTTCTGGGCGCCACGCTATAGGAAGGATGTGAATGCATTGGGGTGAGTGCTGAAGAGGTTTACAAGAATGGTTCCAGGGATGAGAAACTTCAGTTATGAGGATAGATTGGAGAGGTTGGGACTGTTCTCCTTGGAGAGAAGGAGGCTAAGAGGAGATTTGATCGAGATGTTCATAATCATGAAGACAGAGTAGAGAGGTAGAAACTGTTCCTGCTCGTAGAAGGATGCCTTTCACCTGGGAGTCTGACAGCAAAGGGAGAGCAGTTGTGGTACATCAATGTTATGTAAATCTGAAAACAGTATGACTATACATGGCAGAGAGAAGCTCGGAAAGATTTTGCCTCCTTCGTTACCCTGTTGGTGTTGGCCTGGTGAGAGATTAGCTAATTCCACGGGTATTTATGTAGAACCTTGGCATCGATCAGAGAGCGACTGAACAATAGGATAAGAAAGAGATTCCCATTCCAGCGTCTGCTAACTGTTATTTAAAGAGATATTTGAATCTATGGGAAGAATGTTGTTTACTTTGAACTGAAATAGTGATGTTAGAAATTACAGTTGTTTCTTTTCATGTTTAAAGACGGTTCAACTGTTAAACGGCTTCATTTTGTTGAAGTTTAATTGAAACTGTGTCATGAATAAAGCTTGTTTTGATAAAACATCCCTAATTTATCAGTGGAATTACTCTTGGAGCGAAGCATCCTTTCTTCGCATTAATGCTAAGAGAGGAAAATTGTTGGGGTCTTGTTGGGCGGCACGGTGGCACAGTGGTTAGCACTGCTGCCTCACAGCTCCAAGGACCTGGGTTCGATTCCCGGCTTGGGTGACTGTCTGTGTGGAGTCTGCACATTCTTCTCGTGTCTGCATGGGTTTCCTCCGGGTGCTCCGGTTTCCTCCCACAGTCCAAAGATGTTCAGGTTAGGTGCATTGGCCATGCTAAATTGCGCCTTTGTGTTCCAGGATGTGTAGCTTAGAGGGATTAGTGGGGTAAATATCTGGGATCAAGAGGTTAGGGCATGGGTGGGATTATTGTCGGTGCAGACTCGATGGACCAAGTGGCCTCCTTCTGCACTGTAGGGATTCTATGATTCTAGCCTGGCTTTATAATGTACCATGAGGGTTCTGGACTCAGACCCTGAACAAGCAAAGCTCCCTCACCAGTCGCCACCCAGTAGTGTGACCAGGCTCTCTCTGTGATCCAAACTGAAGCCAGTGACAGCATACGTGAAGCCTCATGGAATCATCACCCACAATTCATTCCTGAACTTTGGCCTGCGAGTTTCATGGACTCGTTACACGGTCTGAGCATTTTGGCTTCATTAATCCTCGAACAGCACCCGGGCAGTGTCAGGGGCAGGGGGGAACTGCTGGTGAACGGGAACAAGGATCTGAAACTCTGCGCTGCCAGACAGAGGGGTTTCGGGATGAGATTCCAGAATCCAGAGCTCAGGGTCAATGGTGATTAAAATTGCACCCGTGTAAGAGGCCAGAATTTTAGGAGTGTAGATATCGAAAAGGGTTGTTGAGCCATTGGAGGTTACAGACATAGGGAGGAGTGAGGCCATGGAAGGATTTGAGATCACTGAGAAGAATTTAACCAAAAGAAAACCTATCGTGTGGTTTCTAGATTGGGACCAATGTAGGCCAGCGAGTGCAAAAATGAAATGAGTAGAACAGTGCTTGGTGCAAGTCAGGACATAGACAGCAGAGCTTTAGGTTAACTGAGGGCTCAAGGCAAGGAGCCTGCCAGGAGGACTATGGCTGCACTTTAGCATGCAGCCAATTCCACCAGAAGAGAGTTTAGTTTAAAGTTTATTTATTCGTGTCACAAGTAGGCTTACATTAACACTGCAATGAAGTGACTGTGAAAACCCCCTAGTTGCCACACTCCGGCACCTGTTCGGGTACACTGAGGGAGAATTTAGAACAAAGAAAAACAAAAAATTCCAGCACAGGAACAGGCTCTTCGGCCCTCCAAGCCTGCACCAGCCATGCTGCCTGACCTGACTAAAACCCCCTATCCTTCCGGGGACCATGTCCCTCTATTCCCACCCTATTCATGTATTTGCCCAGATGCCCCTTAAAAGTCACTAAAGTTAAACGTTTATTTAATAGTCACAAGTAAGGCTTACATTAACACTACAATGAAGTTACTGTGAAATTCCCCTAGTCGCCACGGTCCGGCGCCTGTTCGGGTCAATGCACCCTAACCAGCACGTCTTTCAGAATGTGGGAGGAAACTGGAGCACCCGGAGGAAACCCACGCAGACATGGGGAGAATGTGCAAACTACACACAGACAGTGGCCCAAGCTGGGAATCGAATCCAGGCGCTGTGAAGCAGCAGTGCTAACCACTGTGCTACCATGCCGCTCACAATTGTATCTGCTTCCACTATCTCCTCCGGCAGCGGGTTCCAGGCACTCACCACCCTCTGCGTAAAAAAACTTGCCTCGTACATCTCCTTTAAACCTTGCCCCTCGCACCTTAAACCTATGCCCCCTTGTAATTGGCTCTTCCACCCTGGGATAAAGCTTTTGACTATCCACTCTGTCCATGCCCCTCATAATCTTGTAATTTACCATGACCAATGCACCTAACCCTCACAGAATCACAGCAGAGAATGAGTGGTCATTGTGTTAAGAAAGTTCTGAGATCAGGGTTGCAGCAGTTTCTAGCTGTGAGGGCGGATGCTACAGCACTGCTGATCGTGGGCACAGAACATGTATCAGCATTTGCAGACCTGTTCCTTGCCCTGTGGCAGCGGTGATAAAGTGAGATATTAATTCCTTGCTTTTGAAGTCATTCAACACTGCTACTCCACCCATATAATTACATTTATCGGCATTCAATTAGCATTTATAATGCACAATATCAAGATTTCTGACACAATGGATTAATTTAGTAAATTGCTAACCCCCTCTCCCCACCCACCCGCCGACCCACCCCCCCACCCAACCCACTCGCCGACCCACCCCCACCCAACTGCCAACCCACCCCCCACTTTCTCTCTTCTTCATGTTAATTCTCCGTGGAGTGACATTCTGCATAGCTCTGGTACCCCAATCACCTCATCACCGTGTTGGCAAAGCTGTCAGACCAAGGCTGATTGTGGCTTTCCCCTTACCCCAGAGATGCTGGGGCATGCTGGCATGGGGATCAGCTAATTCCAGAGATACGTGAGGGTGGCACAGTGGTTAGCACTGCTGCCTCACAGCGCCCGCGACCCAGGTTCGATTCCTGGCTTGGGTCACTGTCTGTGCAGAGTCCGCACATTCTCCCCATGTTTGCGTGGGTTTCCTCCAGGTGCTTCGGTTTCCTCCCACAGTCCAAAAGATGTGCTGGTTAGGGTGCATTGGCCGTGTTAAATTCTCCCTCAGTGTCTCCCTCAGGCGCCAGAGTGTAGCGACTAGGGAATTTTCACAGTAACTTCATTCCAGTGTTAATATAAGCTTACTTGTAACACTAATAAATAAACTTAAACTTTAAATTTAATGATCCGGGAGATTGAGAATGATTGAATAAAAAGTGGCTCTCACGTCTGTTGAGATTGGGTCGGGTTTTGAAAGGGGTTTAGATGGATACTTGTGGGGAATAAACTTGCAGGGGCTACAGGGATAGAGAGGGGTGGCAATGGGACTGACTGGATTATCCTACAGAGATGGGATGGATGCGTTGGGCTGAATGGCCACCCTCTGTGCTGTAATTGGGTGGGAGTGGGAGATTGGTGGTGTAGAGAATCATTTAAATAATTTCAAGTGTTGCTCAGTGATCCCACTACCCGACCCTAATACCAGCCCTTGTCGGGGGAATGTGTGGATGGACAGGGCCAGGATCAGGCAAAGCTGTGCTGCCCCAGTGGTGGAATAGCCCTTGCCATGCAGGCTCAACTCAAGAAGGGGCAATTGCATGCAGCTGCAGCAGTACAACTGGAGACAGCAAGGAGCGATCAACGATGGAGGAGAGAATTGACAAGACATTCCTATAGCAGCTTTCAAAAACTCACAATGGCCCAAAGTGCTTTATAGCCGATGTGTAACGGTATGGTCTGTTCTCCACTTTGAGGGGGAGAGCGCTGACTGGTGGTGATCTTAGAAGAATTCATAGAATGATTGATAAGGGTAGGGCAGTGGATGTTGTCTACATAGTCTTCAGTAAAGCCTTAGACAAGGTCCCTCATGGCAGACTGGTGCAGAAGGTGAAGTCGCATGGGATCAGAGGTGAGCTGGCAAGGTGGATACAAAACTGGCTCGGTCAAAGAAGACAGAGGGGTAGCAGTGGAAGGGTGTGTTTCTGAATGGAGGGCTGTGACAAGTGGGATTCCTCAGGGATCAGTGCTGGGACTGTTGCTGTTTGTATATATGAGGAAAATGTAACTGGATTGATTAGTAAGTTTGCGGACAACATAAAGGTTGGTGGATTTGCAGGTAGTGATGAGGACCACCAGAGGATACAGATCAGTTGGAGACTTTGGCAGAGAGATGGCAAATGGAGTTTAATCCGGACAAATGTGAGGTAATGCATTTTGGAAGGTCTAATACAGATAGGAAATATACAGTAAATGGCAGAACCCTTAAGAGTATTGATAGGCAAAGGGATCTGGGTGTACAGGTACACAGGTCACTGAAAGTGGCAATGCAGGTGGAGAAGGTAGTCAAGAAGGCATACGCCATGCTTGCCTTCATCGGCCGGGGCACTGAGTTTAAAAATTGGCAAGTCATGTTGCAGCTTTATAGAATCTTAGTTAGGCCGCACTTGGAATATAGTGTTCAATTCTGGTCGCCACACTACCAGAAGGATGTGGAGGCTTTGGAGAGGGCACAGAAAAGATTTACCAGGATGTTGCCTGGTATGGAGGGCATCAGCTATGAGGAGAGGCTGGAGAAATTTGGTTTGTTCTCACTGGAACGATAGAGATTGAGGGGAGACCTGATAGAAGTCTACAAGATTATGAGAGGCATGGACAGAGTGGATAGTCAGAAGCTTTTTCCCAGGGTGGAAGAGTCAATTACTATGGGGCATAGGTTTAAGGTGCGAGGGGCAAGGTTTAAAGGAGATGCATGAGGCAGATTTTTTACACAGAGGGTGGTGGGTGCCTGGAACTCGCTGCCGGGGGAGGGAGTGGAAGTGGATACGGTAGTGACTTTTAAGGGGCGTCTTGACAAATACATGAATAGGATGGGAATAGAGGGATATGGTCCCCGGAAGGGTAGGGGGTTTTAGTTAAGTCAGGCAGCATGGTCGGTGCAGGCTTGGAGGGCCGAAGGGCCTGTTCCTGTGCTGTAATTTTCTTTGCTCTTTGTTCTGAATCCCTACAATACAGAAAGAGCCCATTTGGCCCATTGAGTCTGTAACGACCTCAATCCCACACTCAGGCCCTATTCCTGTAACCTTCAAAAGTTTATTTATTAGTGTCACAAGTAGACTTACATTAACTCTGCAATGAAGTTACTGTGAAAATCTCCTAGTGGCCACACTCCAGCACCTGTTTGGGTACATTGAGGGAGAATTTAGCATGGCCAATGCACCTAACCAGCACGTCTTTCAGACTGTGGGAGGAAACCGGAGCACCCGGAGGAAACCCACGCAGACACGGGGAGAACGTGCAGACTCCACACAGACAGTGACTCAAGGCCAGAATTGAACCTGCATCCCTGGTGCTGTGAGGCAGCAGTGCTAACCACTGTGTCGATTTAACCTGAGGATCACCACACCATATGAAAAGGTGGGGCCTTCATGAACAACCTCAGCACCCAATGGTGGACTTTAGTGAAGAGTCAGCATGTAGATCAAGGAAAATATGGCAGCAAATCTCTGATGAGTAACCTCCCACAAGGCAACAAAAAGAAATAAATAAAAGCGGCAAAAGCTGGAAAAACTCCACAGGTTCGCCAATATCTTCAGAAACACAAAAGTAACGATTCGAGTCCGTATGACTCTTCAGAATATTACTAATGAAATAAATAACTAAATCATGCACTGCAGGGTTACGTTGAGGGATAAATATTGGCCCCAGACACCAGGACATCTTTGCTCTTGGTCGCGAATTCTTACATCCAGCTGAGATCACATGTTGTGGCTTCGGTTTCATGTATCATTTGAAAAACAGCATCGCGGGCAGAGAAGCACTCAACATGCCTGGCACTGCGAGTGACAGCCTGGATTATGGGGTTCAAACCCACACAGATAAACGAATGCAGCCAATTCTGAAGAAGTCTTGCAGATTAGAGGTGTTTACAACCGTGAGCTGTGACCCCTGTCCAGTCCAGCCACTGTGCTCAGGCATGTTTATAATCGAGTGAATCCTTTGGGATTGTTTTGGGAACATTGTGGTGGATGTATGAACAACTCTCACTGGTGTGTCCTACGGGCAGAATTGTGAATCAACTGCTTTTAGGCCTCATCTTCAACACCGCAAGGTAACTGTCTGCTGCTGCAACAGGTTTCATCTTGTGTCTTTGGTCAGCTTGCAGGCATCGGCACCTTTCCAGCAGCCCAGCCTCTCGTTGCCCAGACACGTCTGTGCTGAGTTTACAACAGACTGAGTCAATGACTGAAGGGCAAACACACCGGGGGCCAGGTTCCCCCTCTCAGACTCACGTCAGCAGAACTCATTCTGTATTCTCCACGACTCCCCAAAGCCTGCCCATCATCTACAAGACACAAGTCAGGAGTGTGATGGAATATTCTCCACTTACTTGGCCGAGTGCAGCTCCAACAACACTAAAGAAGCTCGACACCATCCTGGATAAAGCGGCTCGCTTAACTGGTACCCTATCCACCACCAGCAAGTTCTCCTCCAAGCCATGCATCATTCTGACTTGGGAATATATCACTGTTCCTTCACTGACACTCAAGTCAAAATCCTGGAACTCGCTCCCTAACAGTAATTTAATGCCACAGATTGCAGTGGTTTCAAGGCGCCAGTTCACCATCACACTTCTTCATTTTACAGGATGTTGGCATTGCTGGCTAGGCCAGCATTTATTGTCCATTCCTAATCGCCTTTGAGAAGTTGGTGCTGAACTGCCTTCTTGAACCCGCTGCAGTCCATGTGGTGTAGGTACACTCTCAGTGCTGTTAGGGAGGGAGTTCCAGGATTTTGACCCAGCGACAGTGAAGGAACGGCCGATATATTTCCAAGTCAGGATGGTGAGTGACTTGGAGGGGAACCTCCAGGTAGTGGCGTTCCCAGGTATCTGCTGCTCTTCTCCTTCAAGATGGTAGAGGTCGTAAGCTTGGAAGATTCTGCCGAAGGAACCTTGGTGAGTTCCTGCAGTGCATTTTGTAGACGGTTCACACCGTGCTGCCACTGTGTTGGTGGTGGAGGGAATGAATGTTTGTGGAAGGGATAGCAATCAAGTGGGCTGCTCTGTCCTGGATGGTATCAAGCTTCTCCAAGTTGTTGGAGCTGCACTCATCCATCACATTCCTCAATTGTGTCTTGTAGATGGTGGACAGCCTTTGGGGACTCAGGAGCTGAGTTACTCACCGCAGAGTTCCCAGCCTCTAAGCTGCTCTTGTAGTCACAGTATTTATATAGACACAATAAGAAGTCTCACAACACCAAATTGGACTTTAACCTGGTTTTGAGAGACTTCGTACTGTGCCCACCCTAGTCCAACACCAACATCTCCATCTCATTTATATAGATAGTTCAGTTCAGGTTCTGGTCAATGGTAATCCCCAGGTTGTTGCTAGTATCTGTGGAGGCACAAATGTTGAACATTGCACAATCATCAGTGAACATCCCCACTTCTAACCTTATGATGGAAGGAAGGTCATTGATGAAGCAGCTGAAGATGGTTGGGCCCAAGGCTGTTACCCTGAGGAACTCCTGCAGTGAGGTCCTGGAGCTGAAAGGATTGCCCTCCAATCAGCACAACCATCTTCCTTCATGCCAGGTATGACTCCAACCAGAAAAGAGTTTTCCCCTAGATTCCCAGTGACACCAGTTTTGCTCGGGCTCCGTGATGTCGCACTCGGTCAGATGCTGCCTTGATGTCAAGCGCATCACACTCACTTCAGGAGTCCAGCTCCTTTGTTTATGTTTGCACCAAGGCTGTAATAAAGTCAGGAGCTGAGTGACCCTGACAGAACCCAAACTGGGCACTCAGGAACAGATTATTACTAAGTGCCACTTGATGACCCCTTCCATCACTTTACCTATGAGAGTGGGTTGATGGGGCAGTAATTGGCCGGGTTGGATTTGTCCTGCCTCTTGTGTATATACAGTAAGAAGTTTAACAACACCAGGACTTTAACCTGGTGCTGTTAAACTTCTTACTGTGTTTACCCCAGTCCAACGCCGGCATCTCCACATCTTGTGTATATGACATACCTGGGCAATTTTCCACTTTTGTTTTTAGACTCGTTCATGGGATGTGGGCATTGCTGGCATTTATTGCCCAGCCCCGAGGAGCAATTATGCGTCAACCACATTGCTGTGGATCTGGAGTCAGTCTGAAAGACGTGCTGGTTAGGGTGCATTGGCCATGCTAAATTCTCCCTCAGTGTACCCGAACAGGCACCGGAGTGTGGCGACGAGGGGATTTTCACAGTAACTTCATTGCACTGTTAATGTAAGCCTGACTTGTAACACTAATAAATAAACAGAAACACATGGAGGCCAGTCCAGGTAGGAATGGCAGATATCCTTCCCTAAACCAGTTGGGGTTTTCTGATGATAAAGAATGATTTCATTATCATTTCAGTTTTTAATTCCAGATGTTTTGTTTGAGTTAAAATTCCATCATCTTCCATGGTCCCCAGAGCATTAGCCTGGATCTCTGCATTGCTAGTCCACTGATCACTGCACCACCACCTCCCCTTGACCTCCAGGACAATCAGGCAATAAATGGCGGCCTGCCAAGGTTAATGGAAGGGCTGTGCATGTGTAGTCAGTTCGGTGGAGTAGAGGCTTCCTGGGTTTTTCATTAGCCTCACAATGGAGCAGCAGTGACATTGGTGCATTAGTTCCAGGGGGTTTGGAATGAGCTGAAGAGGGTGTGAGATTTGGGGTGTGCGCGCAGCTTGGTGTTTCCAGGCACTTGCTGCCCCTGGGAGAGGTTGTGGATTGGAAGATGCTATCTGAGGAGCCTTGGCAAGTGAATCCTGTAGATGGTACACATGGCTGTCACTGTACATTAAGTTGGTAGAAGGGGTGCCAATCAAGTGGGCTGCTTTGTCATGGATGGTGTTGATCTTTGAGTGTTGTTGGAGCCGCACTCATCCAGGCTGGTAATCAAAATTGTTACCATCCATACTTGAACAATTATCATTTTGTTTAGTATAATGTTACCAACTATTAGCGTCTATTATATCAGGAGTTTATAAACTTGAAAAAAGAGAGAAAACACAGTCTGTTCATTTACAGCTCAATAATTTCTCCCTCCATCCCCCCCCCCCCGCTCTGTGAGGGGAAAATGAGGCTAGTCTGTGCAAACTGGCCTCAATAAGATAACTGCTTTTAAATATATTGGAGAAAAGTGAGAGCCTCAACTTCACTGGTTAACTTAAACATGTAGCATTAACAGGACCCCATTCTTTGTAGAGACACTACCTCACTCCAAGGCCAGTTCAGCAGATATCACCAAAAGTAGCCTGTGTCTTCTACACGGGGCACAGTTTGTGCAGGCTAAGTATGGACAGGATAACCTCACAGGCTCAGCCGTGTAAATATTGACTGGTACTGAGCAGCAGAGATCGAGGTGGAGTTGGCGCAGGGACTGGGGGCAACAGTTTGGGGTCGAGAGTGATCACAATGCCACATTCGGAAGCAAATAACCCAGCTATCATTGACAACAAAAACAGAAAATGCTGGAAAATCTCAGCAGGTCTGACAGCATCTGTGGGGAGAGAATGGAGCCAATGTTGCGAGTCTGGATGACCCTTCGTCAGAGCTGAGAGCAAAGAGACAACACACATCTCTTTGACCTGTCTTGGTGCTCTCTCCACTCACATTGTTTGTGCCTTTAAGACTTGATTAGCTGTAAGTATTCACATTCCAACCATTATTCTGTAAATTGAGTTTGTGTCTTTATATGCCCTGTTTGTGAACAGAATTCCCACTCACCTGACGAAGGAGCAGCGCTCCGAAAGCTTGTGGCTTTTGCTACCAAATAAACCTGTTGGACTTTAACCTGGTGTTGTTAAACTCTTACAAAGAGAATCAGCAGAGATTTATACTATTGGGGTGGGGGAGGGGGGGCGGGAATGGGACAAAGGGAATGGGACAAAGGGAATGGGACAAAGGGAATGGGACAAAGGGAATGGGACAAAGGGAATGGGACAAAGGGAATGGGACAAAGGGAATGCAAATGAGGACACAGGTGGCTGAGAAGGTGATAATTAAGTGATCAGAATGCGAGAATGGCAGAATGGAGGTACAGATTGTCAAAGGACTGCCTGAGCAATGTGGCAGCTGCCCTGAAGGGGAGCAGGGGGCAAGAAGGGGAGCAGGGGGCAAGAAGGGGAGCAGGGGGCAAGAAGGGGAGCTAGGACAGAGAAGTGGAAAAATGGAAGTGAGAAAGAAGGTTGATAAAGTGGATGAATGAGATGAAATAAAATGAAGAAATGGGGTGAAGGTGGAGGGGAGAGTTGACGTTCTGAAGTTGTTGAACTCAATGTTCAGTCCGGAAGGCTGTAAAGTGCCCAATCGGAAGATGAGGTGCTGTTCCTCCAGTTTGCGTTGGGGTTCACTGGGACATTGCAAAAGGCCAAGGACGGACATGTGGACAGGAGAGCAGGGTGGGGGTGGTGAAGTGGGAAGCGACAGGAAGGTCTGGGTCCTGCTTGCGGACGGACTGAAGAAGGTGTTCAGCAAAGCGGTCACCTAGTCTGCGTTTGGTCTCTCCGATGTGGAGTAGACCGCATTGGGAGCAGCAACTGCAAGAGACCGGATTGAAGGAGGTGCATGTGAAGCGCTGCTTCACCTGAAATAATCCTGTCAGCTATCATTTATCCTTCAACAGACAGCAGTAAAAAAAATGATCCAACTTGTCACATTGTGCTTGTGGGAGCTTGCTGTGCAGAAATTGCCTGCGGCATTTCCTACAACTGAGGCTGCACGTCATAACGTAATGAATTAGCTGTGAAAAGTCCAGTGGATGCTCGAGACACTGTCAATGGATGCAAAGCCTGGTCAGGTGTATCAGTGTGTGCACAGTGTGGAATGTTTGCCATCGAGCCCCTTCTTCAGACAGGTCAATATGGGAGCAAGCTACACACATTGGTAGCTCTGTCTCATTGTCTATGAAGAGTGTGACAATCTCCCACTATGCTTTCAACCACTGCTATCCTTGTTCGGTGCATTTTCATGAAGGGAAGATTCATGAAGTGCAATTCATGAAGGGAAAGTCATGTTTGACTAATTTACTGGAACTTTTTGAGGATATAACGAGTGCGGTTGACAGAGGGGAACCGGTGGATGTGGTGTATTTAGATTTCCAGAAGGCAGTTGATAAGGTGCCTCACAAAAGGTTGCTGCAGAAGATAAAGGTACACGGAGTTGGGGGTAAAGTGTTAGCTTGGATTGAGGATTGGCTATCTAACAGAAAGCAGAGAGTCGGAATAAATGGGTGCTTTTCCGGTTGACAATCAGTGACGAGTGGCGTGCCGCAGGGATCGGTGCTGGGGCCTCAACTATTTACCATATACATAGACGATCTGGAGGAGGGGACCGAGTGTAGGGTAACAAAGTTTGCGGATGACACAAAGATGAGTGGGAAAGCAAATTGCGTGGAGGACACTAGAGTTTGCAGAGAGATTTGGATAGGCTAAGTGAGTGGGCAAGGACCTGGCAGATGGAATATAACGTTGACAAGTGTGAGGTTATCCACTTTGGAAGGAATAATAGTAAAATGGACTATTATTTAAACGGTGAAAAATTACAACATGCTACTGTGCAGAGGGACCTGGGGGTCCTTGTGCATGAATCACAAAAACTCAGTTTGCAGGTGCAACAGGTAATCAAGAAGGCAAATGGAATGTTGGCCTTTATCGCGAGAGGGATGAAGTATAAAAGCAGGGAGGTCTTGCTGCAACTGTACAGGGTACTGGTGAGGCCGCACCTAGAGTACTGTGTACAATTTTGGTCCCCTTATTTAAGAAAGGATATATTAGCTTTGGAGGGGGTACAGAGAAGGTTCACCAGGTTGATTCCGGAGATGAGGGGGTTAGCTTATGAGGAGAGATTGAGTAGACTGGGCCTGTACTCATTGGAGTTTAGAAGGTTGAGGGGAGATCTTATAGAGACATATAAGATAATGAAGGGGCTAGACAGGGTAGAAGCAGCGAGGTTATTTCCACTTACAATGGAAACAAAAACTAGGGGGCATAGCCTCAAAATACGGGGGAGTCCATTTAGAACAGAGTTGAGGAGGAACTTCTTCTCCCAGAGGGTAGTGAATCTTTGGAATTCTCTGCCCAATGAAGCAGTAGAGGCTACCTATTAAATGTGTTTAAGTCACAGATAGATTTTTAACCATTAAGGGTTATGGGGAGCGGGCAGGTAAGTGGAACTGAACCCACTATCAGATCAGCCATGATCTTATTGAATGGCGGAGCAGGCTTGAGGGGCTAGATGGCCTACTCCTGCTCCTATTTCTTATGTTCTTTTTTTTCAACAACTTCTATACGCGTGGCAGTTTTGAAGGATACTCAATGCTTTTAACAACCTTGGAGCATAAATCAGGTGGAAGGTTCTTGGCACCAGCCAAGTCTTTTCATGAGAAAAGCTTTCCAGTTTGTATATTTGTGTTGGATAGTGCGAGGAGTAACTAAAGGCTTGCCACTAGTTGCACACCAGCCAACTGGATGAACATCAGAGCCACATATATTGCACAAGTCAAGACTAAAATCTGTCCACCTACCTGTGAAAAACTGCATGAAGTTCTTGCACTTGGATGGATTTCGCATCAACAGTGTGTATGATGCCCCCGAACCATCGAACTCCATGCCAATGCTCTGGGTGCGAAGACCCACCTGCAGGTGCACCAGATCCAGTATGGGATGCACTTCCCGCTTCCTTAACCAGTTGGAAGGCTGGCCACTAAACAGAAAAAAGGGAAGAGAATGAAGACCCAGACATCTGGAAGGACAAGGTCAACAGACACATGGGAACACCACCACCTGGAGGCTCCCCTCCAAGCCAATCACCATCCTGACCTGGAAATATATTACTATTCCTGGGTTCCTGGAACTTGCCCTCCTAACAGCACTCTGGGTGTACCTACACCTCACGATTCAAGGCGGCAGCTCCTTCTCAAGGCCAATTAGGAATGGGCAACAAATGCTGGCCTAGCCAACGATGCTCACATTTGATTTATTGTTGTCACATGTACTGGGATACAATGGAAAGTATTGTTTCTTGGCACTACAGAGGCAAAACACAGCGTTTGCGTTCATAGAGTACATGGGGAGAAGGAGAGGAGAGTGTGTAGAATATAGTGTTACAGTTACAGTGTAGGGATTCTATGATTTACCAGGATGTTGCCTGGTATGGTGGGAAGATCGTATGAGGAAAGGCCGAGGGACTTGAGGTTGTTTTCGTTAGAGAAGAAGGTTAAGAGGTGACTTAATAGAGGCATACAAGATGATCAGAGGATTAGATAGGGTGGATAGTGAGAGCCTTTTTCTTCGGACGGCGATGGCTAACACGAGGGGACGTAGCTTTAAATGGAAGGGTGACAAATATAGGACAGATGTCAGAGGTAGGTTCTTTACTCAGAGAGTAGTAAGGGCATGGAATGCCCTGCTTGCAGCGGTAGTGGACTCATCAACATTAAGAGCATTCAAATGACTATTGGATAAATATATGGATGATATTGGAATAGTGTAGGTTAGATGGGCTTTAGATTGGTTTCACTGGTCGGCGCAACATCGAGGGCCGAAGGGCCTGTACTGCGCTGTAATGTTCTATGTTCTATGATTCTATAGAGAAGGATCAGCTTAATATATGGTAGGTCCATTCAAAAGTCTGATGATAGCAGGGAAGAAGCTGTTCTTGAATCTGTTATGTGTTTTCAGACTTTTGTATCTTTTACCCGACAGAAGGAGGTGGAAGAGAGTATGGGGTCCTTGATTATGCTGGCTGTGAATTAAAAAAGGACATTGTTCATAAGTCAATGGGAGGGAGTAAGCAGAAAGATGAAAGCCGCATGTGACACATCGCATGAAGCACTTTCCTTTTGAAGGGGAAACACCCAAGCATTTTCCTTCAATCTGCACTCAATGCTGTAGAGTGCACTCCCCAAACACACCTCAACCCCTGCTGTGAAACTCTCTCAGTTCAATGCCTCCACATAAAGACAAGACAGACTGGAATTTCTACAGCACCTTACACAAACACCAGACACCTCGGAACATTTTACAGCCAATGGAGTTACGGTAACTTGACAACGGTAGGCAAACACAGAAATCGTCTTTACTGACTAAATAATAAAATAAACAGCACATCATGGACACAGAATCTGGCAGCAGTTGTGCACAGGTCCCTCGTGACAATAATAACTCACACACCCAATGACACACTCACGCATGCTCACACTTAAAGACATCAGCATACATATTCAAATAGGAAGGTGCTTAGTGTACCCACAATAACTTCTCTCCCACACTCCCACCCCCCCCCCTTTAATTTCATAGAAATCATAGAAACCCTACAGTGCAGGAGGCGGCCATTCGGCCCATCGAGTCTGCACCGACCACAATCCCACCCAGGCCCTACCCCCACATACTTACCCGCTAATCCCTCTAACGTATGCATCTCAGGACTCTAAGGGGCAATTTTTAACCTGGCCAATTAACCTAACTTTGGACTGTGGGAGGAAACCAGAGCACCCGGAGGAAACCCACACAGACACGAGGAGAATGTGCAAACTCCACACAGACAGTGACCCAAGCCGGGAATCGAACCCAGGTCTCTGGAGCTGTGAAGCAGCAGTGCTAACCACTGTGCTACCGTGCCGCCCAATTTCTAGAGGTGTAGAATACAAGAGCAGGGATGTGCTGCTGAGGTTGTAAATGACTCTGGTTAGGGGTGGGTGTGGGACCTAATTGAAACTTACAGGATACTGCGAGGCCTGGATAGAGTGGACGTGGAGAGGATGTTTCCACTAGTGGGAGAGACTAGAACTTGAGGGCACAACCTCAAGAGTGAAGGGACGCTCCTTTAAAAACTGAGATGAGGAGGAATTTCTTCAGCCAGAGAGTGGTGAATCTGTGGAACTCTTTGCCGCAGAAGGCTGTGGAGGCCAGGTCATTGAGCGTCTTTAAGACAGAGATACATAGATTCTTCATCAATAAGGAGATCAAGGGTTACAGGGAGAAGGCAGGAGAATGGGGGATGAGAAAAATATCAGCCATGATTGAATGGCAGAGCAGACTCGATGGGCCGAATGGCCTAATTCTACTCCTATATCTTATGGCCTTTTAAGGAAAGAAACATAACGACACTCATGTCTCAACTATACGCCAGTCTTTCAGGAGCTTTACAACCGGGCTGTGACCTGCTCAGTACCATTGGTGACTCTGTGGACACTGGTGAGGTTTGTTTCCCTGGGGTGGACTTGTGGGCGCAGGAGATGGTTGGGTGTTTGTGAATGAACATCCCTCCATCTCCTCCTGGAGCAGAGGCCACTGGGTGCCCCTGTACATCAGGGACCATTTCCTAACCAGGTCCCACTGCAGCTTTTCCTTTTGCTGTGTAGCCTGGAAACACGGTCGTCTCAGAGTTATGACACAAACAAATGTGATCGTGGTGTCTGCGGATGATTCTTCCATCAGTCAGTTTCACCACTAATGATACTGGAGCACCTTGGTTGAAAATAACTCCAGGCAGCCAAAATCCCTGACATAGAGCCATTTGGATTCAAACATCTCTCCCTAGCATAGAAACATAGAAACCCTACAGTACAGGAAGAGGCCATTCGGCCCATCGAGTCTGCACCGACCACAATCCCACCCAGGCCCTACCCCCACATCCCTACATATTTTACCCGCTAATCCACGCATCTCTGGACACTAAGGGGCAATTTTAGCACGGCCAATCAACCTAACCTGCACATCTTTGGACTGTGGGAGGAAACCGGAGCACCCGGAGGAAACCCACGCAGACAGGAGGAGAATGTGCAAACTCCACACAGACAGTGACCCAAGCCGGGAATCGAACCCAGGTCCCTGGAGCTGTGAAGCAGCAGTGCTAACCACTGTGCCACCGTGCCGCCCGGGTGGTCGTGGTCAGCATGGTAGTTACGTCTCTCCTGCTTTTCCTGTCTCCTTCCCACTCTCATTTTGACATCTGGATGTAGCAGATTCAGGTGAGGTTTTGGCTTTCTGCCCATCAGTAATTTAGCTGGTGAGAGTGCTGTTGTTTGTGCAGTGATATGGATACTGGAACAAGAACCCGAGAGAGCTTGGTTCCCAGGGTCCCGCCTGCCATCCTCCTCAATCCTTCTTTCAGGGTCTGAACAGCTCACCCTGATAAACGGTTTGAAGATGGATGGCGCATCCCATTCCTCTGCATGAACCCTTGGAACAAATCACTTGGGAAAGTTGTCCCGTTATCAGAGACAAGAGAATCCGCTAAATCAGGAGTTGCAACAACTTGATGTAGCTTCTCTATCGTAATGGCAGCTGTGATGTTGCTCATGATGTGTATTTCTAACCACTCAGAATGCTTGTCCATGATGAATAGAGACATATGACCCATGAAAGGCTCTGCAAAGTCCACATGAAGCCTGGGCCACAGACGATCAGGCCGCTCCCACAGATGTAGCGGTCCTGGTGGAGTCATCTTCTACTATACTCTTTATACACCCATGACTGCGCGGCCAAATTCCTCTCCAACTTGATTTTCAAGTTTGCTGACGACACCACCATAGTGGATCGGATCTCAAACCATGACAAGAGTGTACAGGAATGAGATCGAGAATCTGGTGAACTGGTGTGACAACAATGTATCGTGCTTGGTGTGGCTCTTGCTCTGACCAAGACCACAAGAAACTACAAAGGATCGTGAATGTAGCCCAATCCACCCCGCAAACCGGCCTCCCATCCATTGACACTGTCTACACAGCCAGCATAATCAAGGACCCCACGCACCCAGGACATTCTCTCTTCCACCTTCTTCCATCGGGAAAAAGATCCAGAAGTCTGAGGTCACGTACCAACCGACTCGAGAACAGCTTCTTCCCTGCTGCCATCAGACTTTTGAATGGACCAACCTCGCACGAAGTTGATCTTTCACTACACCCTAGCTATGACTGTAACACTACTGTATACTAATACATGTGACAATAATAAAATCCAATCAAATCTTCTGATTGATCTGACATGAACAGAATTCCACCTTGTTCTCCAAGTACTGACCCATATTAGGCCACCAAACATACGACCTGGCTGAACCTTTCATTTGGGAGGCAGCTAGGTGAGCCTCATGAACTTCATCCAAAACTTGTGAACCAGGGGGTGGGACAACCACTCTGGACCCCCCCCCGCCCCCCCCCCCCCAAAGGATACAACCTCTTTTGCACTCAGCTCATCTTTCTGCTTTACATGTGGTCTCAATTCTTCATCCCCTGTTACCGTAGGCCATCCCTGCATAAGGAATCTCTTCACCTAGAATAGAACAGGGTCCCGGGCCATCCACTGCTTCATGTGTTTAGATTCACTGGAGAATGTGAAAGTCTCTCAAGCAAGAAAATTGACTCTGGAGGAAATAATATCTTGGTGTCTGGTAAAGGGCGACGTCTCAACACGTCTGTGTTTCATTGTCCTTCCCTGCCCAGTACACAATGCTATACTGGGAGGCTGACAATGCGAGAGACCAGCGCTTAATCGTGCCAAGCCCATGGGAGGAATGCACTTGGATTCACTGAACAGACTTGTGTCGACACAAGAGTGAATTAATGGCCCATAGGAGGTATTGTTGAAACCATCTCGCAAAGACGATGGCTAGACCTTCCTTGTCTAGCTGTGAATATCCCTTCTCAACTGCTGTCAGTGTACGTGATGCAAAACCAGTGGGTTTTTCTGCCCCGATGGAGAGGCATCGCCTGACAGACTGAGTTCTCTGTCTTGATCTTGGTGGAGTCTGAGGACTGAGAGCCTCGGAATGTGGGAACCCCACCCCTGAAGGCGAGAAGCTGGCTGCAGTTCTACCGGCCGTGCATGCTACATGGCGAAGGAGCTGCCTGCAGCTGGGTTAATCCCAGTGGCTGCACGGGACCTTTAATCGTTATTAATTGGCTACTTGAGGGCCTAATAGGCAACAGGCCAGCATGGTTGACCATGGGCCTTTCCGCCCAGAACTCAATTCCTGTGGACTCAGGGAGACATTGTGATTCCAGTAACCCATCACCCTTCCCACCTGCAAAGCTCATCACCAGCGAGAGCAGAAGATTTCTCTCAATTTGTACACAGCAAGCTCCCTCAAGCAGCAACACGATAGCTGGTCTGTGCTTGCAGCTGTACAAACCTCTGGTGCGGCCACACTTGGGAGTATTGCGTTCAGTTCTGGTCGCCGCATTATAGGAAGGATGTGGAAGCATTGGAAAGGGTGCAGAGGAGATTTACCAGGATGTTGCCTGGTATGGTGGGAAGGTCTTATGAGGAAAGGCTGAGGGACTTGAGGTTGTTTTCATTAGAGAGAAGAAGGTTAAGAGGTAACTTAATAGAGGCATACAAGATGATCAGAGGATTAGATAGGCTGGATAGTGAGAGCCTTTTTCCTCGGATGGTGATAGGGGACATAGCTTTAAATTGAGGGGTGATAGATATAGGACAGATGTTAGAGGTAGGTTCTTCACTCAGAGAGTAGTAAGGGCGTGGAATGCCCTGCCTGCAGCAGTTGTGGACTCGTCAACATTAAGGGCATTTAAATGGCCATTGGATAAACATATGGATGATATTGGAATAGTGTAGGTTAGATGGGCTTTAGATTGGTTTCACTGGTCGGCGCAACATTGAGGGCCGAAGGGCCTGTACTGCGCTGTAATGTCCTATGTTCTAAGTTGACTGAGGGATAAATACTGGTCAGAAGCCTGGCACATCCTCCTTGCTCTTCGGAATTGTGCCAAGGGATCATTTACATCACATGAGCAGGCAGATAGAGCCTTAGGGCATCTCATCCAAAAATACTTCCTCCTGCCGTACTGCTCTGGGGTGTTAGCCTCGATTTTCATGCTCAAGCCCTGGAGTGGGATTTGAATCCAGAAACTTATAGCTTAGAGGCAAGAGGGTTATCCACTGAGACACACCTTCAAAGGCTGCCTTCCAGACCCCTCCATCTCTTCCACCCTCAACCTTAATCCTTTTGCTCCCCTCATCAGCTACCTCCTCGTCACATAATAAACCGAGGTTCTGCCATACGAGGGGTGACAGACGTATCAATGTGCACTGATAATAATGTCTGGCTGGTAAAGTCTGTGCTACTGTCTGGCTTACAGATAGACAGACTGTTTCCAATGATTGACAGGGTCTAGAACAATGGACCACACATGGATAACCTCAAGGGCAGAGATTTATAATGGAGATAGGAGAATATTGCCTTTAATACGTGGGGTTAAGAGACAGGAGTATGTACCATTAGAGCTGCTGATTGATGCAAAGACCATGTCAGCAATTAGTGTCAAGTTTGGGTCTTTGAAGGAAAGGAGATAAAGGGACATCGGAGTAAGATGGTGGACACAGTGGGAACTATTGCTCGCGCGGAGGATAAACATGAACACAGCTTCCGTGTTGCGATTGGAGCCATAGAACGGTTATGGCACGAGAAGAGGCCATTCAGTCCATCGTGTCAGCATTAGCCAAAATTAAGAACAAACTAGCCGCTCATTTTAATCCCATTTTCCAGCACTTGGTTGTAGCCTTGTGGTTACAGCACTTTAGATAAAGATCCAGGAACATTTTAAACCAATTGAGTGTTTCAGCCTCAATCACCAATCCAGGCAGCGAATTCCAGACACCAACACCCTCTGGCTGATTCTGTATCATTGCTTAGAGTCATGTCATTGTGTCTTGCTCAAGTGGCACAGTCAATCTCACACCAGAGTCAAGAGTTTGAGAGTTCAAGAACTCAACTCCACTGAACATACAATCCAGGTTGATGTGTCAGAGAGGGTGCTGTACTGTCAGAGGTGCAGTCTTTCTGATATCTCGTTTGGACGCAAAAGATTCTCTGACACCCTTTCAAAGACGAGAAGGATATTTCCCCGGTCTCCTGGGACCAATATTATCCCACAGCCCAAACCACGGTAAAAATGGTTCGTCACCAGCAGCGCATTGCTGTGTGTGGGAGCTTGCTGTGCACAAACCAGCCGCTCAGTTTCCTTCATCACAACAGTGATTACACTTCAAAAGTATTTCATTGGCTGTGAAGTACTTTGGGATGCCCCAAGCTGGTGAAAGGCACTATATAAATGCAATAAATAAAGCAAAATACTGCAGTTGCTGGAGATCTGAAACAAAATCAAAGCTGGAAAAACTCAGCAGGTCTGGCAGCATTTGTGGACAGAGAAACAGACTGAACGTTTCGAGTTGTATAGGACTCTTCTTCAAACTATATATACACGTGCGCACATGTGGGGAGGCGATGGCCTAGTGGTATCATGGTATCACTCAAGTATTAAGCCAGATACTCAGCTAATGTTCTGGGGACCCGGGTTCGAATCCCGCCACGGCAGATGGTGGAATTTGAATTCAATAAAAAAATATCTGGAATTAAGAATCTACTAATGACCATGAAACCATTGTCAATTGTCGGAAAAATCCATCTGGTTCACCAATGTCCTTTAGGGAAGGAAATCTGCCATCCTTACCCGGTCTGGCCTACATGCGACTCCAAAGCCACAGCAATGTGGTTGACTCTCAAATGCCCTCAGGGAACTAGGGATGGGCAATAAATGCCGGGCAGCCAGCAACGCCCACGTCCCACAAATGAATTTAAAAAAAACACACAGGTCTTTCTGCTCAAGACACCAACCACTTCGCTGGGATGATTCTGGAGGAAACATTTAATCCCAAAAATTCTTTCAACTGCTCCCCAGAACTCCCCTCCCAGACCCTATTCTCAAACCAACACCGAGCTAATGTATCTAACATCTATTTGGGGCCCTGGGATTGCGACAATAAACATCATCCTTATGCTCTTTAGGAAAGTGCCACTAAATCCACATTGACTCTCCTACGTGTTATCGCTATTCTGTGTCCACTGATTGGACTGCTGCCATCTGACTGCCCCTCTCCACCCCATTCCACCTCTGTTCTGGGAAGCCCGTCCTTCAATCTTAGCCCCAGAGTCATTGCATTCCTAACCACAGGGCAGAGGACGCTGGAAAAACTCAGCAGGTTTGAATTACCGATTCAGGTCCTTTGACTCTTCACCAGGACTGAAGGTAGAAAGAATGTATTAGAACTGTAGGAACTGCAACAAAACTTTCAGAACAAAACACAGATGGCTAGATGTGGGGGTGGGGGGGGGGGGGGGGGTGGGGGGAGAGCGAGGGTGTGCTTTGCACTGAGGTAATACATGTATGGGATGTTTTAAAAAAGAGGGGGGTTTAAGATGGAGGAGAACGTCAAAGGGCGGAATTTTCCCGTCCCACCCGCAACGGGAATCGTAGCGGGCGGGATTCGGACCATGCAAAGGTCCGTTGACCTCGGACAGGATTTTCTGGCAAGCGCGGCCGGAGAATCCCACCCAAAATCTAAAGTCGCTAAACTCAACGTCAAGTCCCGTTGCTGAACTGACAAATCCCAAAATTAACTGGACAACAATCTGGAGTTGAAGCGACATTTTATGGAATACCTAGAATAGAATATGGCAGGGTTCTGAGGAATGTGGAGGAACAGAGAGATCTTGGGGTTCATATCCATAGATCTCTGAAGGTTGCCACTCAAGTGGATAGAGCTGTGAAGAAGGCCTATAGTGTGTTAGTGTTTATTAACAGGGGGTTTGAGTTTAAGAGCCGTTGGGTTATGCTGCAACTGTACAGGACCTTGGTGAGACCACATTTGGAACAGTGTGTGCAGTTCTGGTCACCTCACTATAAGAAGGATGTGGGAGCACTGGAGAGAGTGCAGGAGATTTACCAGGATGCTGCCTGGTTTGGAGGGTAGGTCTTATGAGGAAAGGTTGAGGGAGCTAGGGCTTTTCTCTTTAGAGTGGAGGAGGATGAGAGGCGACTTAATAGAGGTTTCTAAGATGACGAGGGGGATAGATAGAGTGGACGTTCAGAGACTATTTCCTCGGGTGAATGTAGCTGTTACTAGGGGGCATAACTATAAGGTTCATGGTGGGAGATATAGGAGGGATGTCCGAGGTAGGTTCTTTACTCAGAGTGGTTGGGGTCTGGAATGGACTGCCTGCTGTGATAGTGGAGTCGGACACTTTAGGAACTTTCAAGCGGTTATTGGATAGGCACATGGAGCACACCAGAATGATAGGAGTGGGATAGCTTGATCTTGGTTTCGGACAAAGCTCAGCACAACATCGTGGGCCGAAGGGCCTGTTCTCTGCTGTACTGTTCTATGCCAGAGAGTGGTAGGTCTGTGGAATTCATTGCCACAGAGGGCTGTGGAGGCCGAGACGTTGAGCGTCTTCAAGACAGAAATTGATAAATTCTTGATTTCTCGAGGAATTAAGGGCTATGGGGAGAGAGCGGGTAAATGGAGTTGAAATCAACCATGATTGAATGGTGGAGTGGACTCGATGGGCCGAATGGCCCTACTTCCGCTCCTATGTCTTATGGTCTTATGTTCTACCTAAAGTCATAGAATCATAGAATCCCTACAGTGCAGAAAGGAGGCCATTCGGTCCATCGAGTCTGCACCGACCACAATCCCACCCAGGCCCTATCCCCACAACCCCATGCATTTACCCTAGCTAGTCCCCCTGACACTAAGGGGAAATGTAGCAAGTCCTGAGACAAACCTGAGGGGTCCGGTGATTTCCAGGATGTAGACGTTGACATTTGACATGATGAGTAATGAGGGATATTCCTGAGGACTCCCGTATTTCACTGTCGATGCCTGTAATGTAAAAAATAAATCATGAACCACTTGGACTGCGGGGGGACTGAGAGTCATTTCGCTGCGGTATACAGACAGGAGTGCTCTCAACACAGCCAACTGACATGCAACATTAGTGCATTGGAGGAGGCCATTCCACCCATCATGCCTGTGCCAGCCCTTTTGAAAGAGCTATCAAATTTATCCCACTCCACTGTTATTTTCCCACAGTCCTGCAAATTTCTCCTTTTCAAGTATTTATCCAATTCCCTTTTGGAAAGTTCCCACTGGACCTGCTTCCACTGCCCTTTGAGACAGCACCTCCCAGGTCACAACAACTTGCTGCATTAAACAGAATTTCTCACCGAGCCCCTCCCACACCCATACCCAATTATTCTTGGCAACAGCCTCAAGTCTGTCTCTTCCGGTGATTGACCCCAGCCAGTGAAACAGTTCCATTGCGTCAGATTAATTTATAGCCATTCGGCCCATCGAGTCTGTACCGACTCTCCAATGAGCAATCCAGTCAGTCCCATTCTCCCCCTCTAACCCCGCAGTCACACAAGTTCACTCCCAAGTGACCATCTGATTCCCTTTTGAAATAATCGTTATCTAACCAGCCGTGTCTACTTCTAGCTCCCTTGCAGACAGTGACTTCCAGAGCATTATCACTGGCTGCGTAGAGATTTTCCTCACAAATCCCTTGCTCAAAACCTTAAATCGTTGTCTCCTTGTCCTTGCACCATCAGCCAACGTCTACCTTATCTAAACCTGTCAGAATCTTGTATGCCTCCATCAAATCTCCCCTCAATTTCCTCTGTTCCAAGGAGAACAACCCCAGAATCTCCAAACAAATCTTGTAATTAAAATCCCTTCTCCCCCGGAACCATTCTGGTCAATCTCCTCTGTACCCTCTCGAGGACCCTTACATTCTTCCTATCGCGCGGTGACCAGAAATCATAGAATGATGCAATCCCTACAGTGCAGAAGAGGCTATTCAGCCATCAAGCCTCCACCGGACTCTCCGACAGAGCATCTCACCCAGCCCCGCCCCCCCCCCACCCCTCCATCCCTATTCCTGTAATCCCACATATTTACCCCTCTAATACATTTAATTTACACACATTTGGTCATTAAAAGGAGCAATTTAGCAAGGCCAATCCACCGAACCTGCACAGCTTTGGAGTGTGGGAAGAAACCAGAGCACCCGGGGGAAACCCAAGCAGAGAATGTGCAAACTCCACACAGAGAGTCAAGGCAATACTCTAGTTGTGGACTAACCAGAACTTTATAAGGGTTTTTGAGCTCAATATCTCTATTCATGAAGCCCAAGATCCCATATGCTTTGCTAATCACTTTATCATGGGCGGCAGTGGCGCAGTGGTTAGCACTGCTGCCTCAGAGCGCCAGGGATCCGGGTTCAATTCCAGCCTTGGGTGACTGTGTGTGGAGTTTGCACATCCTCCCCGTGTCTGCGTGGGTTTCCTCCGGGTGCTCCGGTTTCCTCCCACAGTCCAAAGGTGTGCGGGTTAGGTCGATTGGCCACGCGAAATTGATCCTAGTGCTGGGGAATTAGCAGACTAAATGAGGGTTCTGGGGATAGGGCCTGGGTGGGATTGTGGTCGGTACAGACTTGGTGGGCCGAATGGCCTCCTTCTGCAATGTAGGGATTCTATGATATGTCCTGCCACCTTCCAAGATCTACCCATATGTTCCTGCACACTCTTTAGAACAAGGCTATCAAATCTTTATTGCCTCTCCTGCCTAGTCCCTCTATTCCCCTCCTCCCACCCAGTGATGACTGTTGCCCTGTTACTGCCCCCCCCCGCCCACCCCATTCCAGCTCTATTATAGGAAGCCCATCCCTCAACCACTTACCCCTGGAGTCAGTGTATTCCTAACCCTCATCTTTCCTTGGTGTGAGAATCAGCTGACATGACTCTCACCCTGGAGATTTCACCACGAGTTCCAGCTACAACAAACCAAATCATTTTAATCCCTTGCACTTTACTCAAATGTGTTCGCAAAATCTCTAAGCAGATCTTCAGCCGGAAATGTCTTCCGGGACACAGCACCAAATGTTCCTTACAGTCCCGAGCAGAAGGGCCAGAAGGAGCGAAAGGAGCTTGTTGGGTAGATGTGGTGAGCTTTGATAGTAATTAAATTTAATGGGCTGACAGTATTATAAAAATGCAGATAACTCTTGCTGCAGGGTATTCATTCAGCAGTGTGTATTGGCTTCGATCCCAGAGATTTTTACCTCCAGGAAAATAATCCAAACTCCCCCCCCCCCGCCCCCATCCAACCTTCAAGCTGACTTTGTCCCACCCAGCTCCCCTGATCCAAGACAACTGGACACAGATCCATGCCTCGGAGCACTTCACTGGAGCAATATCAAATAAAACTCAACACCAAACCACATAGAATTGATATGACAGGTGTACAAATGCTTGACGATAAAGGTAGATTTTACAGAGCAGCTTAAAGGGGGAAAGAGAGGGAGAGGCAGAGGAGTTTACAGAGGGAATTCCAGAGTTTAGGACCCAAGCAGCTGACGGCATGGCTACCAATTGCACAGGTGCCAGGACTGGAGAAGCACAGAGACCTGCAGATGGTTCCAGAGCCAGGGAGAGGCGAAGGCAGGTTGGGAGGGAGGTGTGGTCGGGACACAGGGCTGGGAAGCTTGCAATCCTGCCTGCGCCCAAATAGCCTGTAAATGCTCAGCGCATGGTTGGAACTGCATCCTCAGCACTTTCAACAGAAGTCTCACATTTACTCCTCTGCTTAAAAGAAAATGACGGGAATAGGAAGCATTGCACACAGAGAACATTAATTATTTGGAGATTCATTCAGTAACGCCCAGGTTTTTGGCAAGTTTCTGAGAAGAAACAAGTGTTGCCATGGGGAAATGTTGAACTGACAGTGAAGAGAGAGAGAAAGAGAAAATAAAGGCACACCTCAAAACCTGCAGGTAACACCTGGAACATTCATTTACATAATGAGTTGATCAGAGTAGATGGAGCAGGACACTAATGTGGAGTGTCTTTAATAGAGTAGAAAAAAAGTTTGAAGTAATTTAAAAATAGATTTAAAAAACTTAATTCATAGGATGTGTACTTTGCCAGCATTTATGCCCATTTTTAACTGTCTCAAGATGGCTGTGAGCTGCCACCATCTTGAACCGCTGCAGTCCATCTGGTGTAGGTACACCCACAGTGCTGTTGGGGAGGGAGTTCCAGGATTTTGACCCCAGCGATGGTGAAGGAATGGCTGATATATTTCCTAGTCAGGGCGGTGAGTGACTCGGAGAAGAACCTGCAGGTGGCGATATGCCCGCACATCTGCTGCCCATAACCCTCCAGATCATGGGTTTGGATGGTGTTGTCAAAGGAGTTTTGGCGAGATGGCGCAAAGTTGATGTTTGTGAAAAGAAGCATTGCATGGTCGCTTTAAAAAGCGGTGTCTTTTTTAGAAAGTTAAAAAAATGCAGGTGCTGATGATGCTGGTACACAGACTGAAACATTGTACTGAGAGGCCAGGCAGTAGTGTTGCCAAGACAACAGGCTGTTTTTGAATTTTAGCCAGTTTAAATTAGGCACTTAGCTAAAAGCAACCTATTAGATTTGAAATTGATGTTTTGGTAACCTGAGAACCAACCATATTGTAGGGGATGTGGAGATGTCACCAGGGGTATCAGAGAGGGGGCAGTGAGACAAACGGGGAGAGTACCTGCCACCACCGCTCACAGCTTAGAGAGCGAGAGTGAAAACTGCTGGCTCTCATGACCTCATTTATGTCTTAAAAGAAAGCCTCATCTCGAAAGTAAAGATAGCAAAGAAGCAAGAAGACAGAATATTCCGGAAGACACCAAACCTGGTTTCAGAGGCTGACAAAAATTCTATTTTTTCGTTAATAAGTGGGAATTGTATATATAAAAAACAGCATTCCATTTGAATAGTGTTTTTTCGGTTTGTTAATACTTTAGTTAACCTGTTGACTGTCAGATTTTTAAAAATTAACAAGTAACACTTTATTTAAGAGAGAGCCTCAGGTAGTTATTTTTGATCTAACCACTAAAAGTTTCTGAAGAGCAGATTGTACTACTTCTCACACACTTTTAACAGATTATGAGGCAAGGTACTTCTCTTTGAGTGGTTAGGTGTCAGTTCTCAGAGATAAAAAAAGGGCCAGGACCCCGGGATCAGGAACTTTGTTTGATCAGTCCTGATGAAGAGCCAAACTGACTCGAAATGTTAACTCTGCTTTCTCTCCCTACTGATGCTGCCAGATCAGCAGGGTTTTCCCAGCATTTTCTGTTCTCAGAACCATAGAAAGTTACAGCACAGAAGGAGGCCATTCTTGTTTCAGATTCCAGCCTCTGCAGTATTTTACTTATTTTAGGATGCCTGACATCTCACCAGAAGATCAATACCCCTGGTCAGTATGGTGTCAGCATCGCTCAGGAGGGCGCACACTCCCTTTGGAGTCAGGGGGTTGTGGGTTCAAGCCCTACCCGCTGTGCGGTCAAATTCCCCTCCAATTCGATTTTCAAGTTCGCTGATGATACCACCGTAGTGGGTCGGATCTCAAACAATGACGCGACAGAGTACAGGAATGAAATAGAGAATCTGGTAAACTGGTGCGTCAACAATAATCTCTCCCTCAATGTCAACAAAACGAAGGAGATTATCATCGACTTCAGGAAGCGTAAAGGAGAACATGCCCCTGACTTCATCAACGGGGATGAAATAGAAAGGGTTTAGAGCTTTAGGTTTTTGGGTGCCCAGATCACCAACAACCTGTCCTAGTCTCCCCATGCCAACACTGTAGTTAAGAAAACCCACCAATGCCTTTACTTCCTCAGAAGACTAAGGAAATTTGGCATGTCAGCTACGAATCTCACCAACTTTACAGATGCACCATAGAAAGCATTCTTTCTGGTTGTATCACAGTTTGGTATGGCTCCTGCTCTGCCCAAGACTGCAAGGAACTACAAAAGGTTGTGAATGAAGCCCAATCCATCACGCAAACCAGCCTCCCATCCATCGAGTCTGTCTACATTTCCCACTGCCTCGGCAAAGCAGCCAGCATAATTAAGGACCCCCCCCCCCCCCCCCCCCCCCGGACATTCTCTCTTCCACCTTCTTCCGTTGGGAAAAAGATACAAAAGTCCGAGATCACGTACCAACCGACTCAAGAACAGCTTCTTCCCTGCTGCCGTCAGACTTTTGAATGGACCTACCTCATATTAAGTTGATCTTTCTCTACACCCTAGCTATGACTGTAACACTACATTCTGCACTCTCTTGGTTCCTTCTCTATGAACGGTATGCTTTGTTTGTATAGCACACAATAATTTTCACTGTATACTAATACAAGTGACAATAATAAATCAAATCAAAATCAGAATATTGAACACAAAATCAAGGCTGACACTCCAAGTGCTGTAACGACGGAGTGTCGCATTGTCAGAGGTGCCATTTTTCAGACGACATGTCTGCCCTCGTGGAGGAAGATATGGTCAATGTCCGGGCCAATCATTATCTCCGCCGCAAATGATTTGGTCATTATCACATTGTAGGCTTGAAGCTGGCTGTGTGTGCATATTACTGGCTGCGTGTGCATATTAGATTACTCCTGTTGCCAACATTACAGCAGTGACTACATCTCAAAATTACTTAATTGGCTGTAATATGTTCAGGGACATCTGGGGATCACGAAAGGCTATGTTTAGGTGCAAGTCCTTTCTTTTGCTAAACTTGAGGATGATTATGTTTAGAATCCGTAGAGTGCATCAGGAGGCCATTCGCCCATCTCTGACAGAGCTCTCTACCCATGCTCTATCCCCGTAGCCCCACATATTTACCTGCTATTCCCTCTCGCCTACACATCCTGGATCACTGAATATTTTACAGCAGCTGTAGATTGATTCCCTTGTCCAACAGGAATCCAAGGGCCTGAGCGCTCTATTCAGGTGAAGCAGCGCCTCACGTGCACCTTGTTCAATCCGGTCTATTGCATTCGCTGCTCCCAATGTGGTCGACCCTACATTGGACAGACCAAACGCAGACTGGGTGACCGCTTTGCTGAACACCTTCAGTCCGCCCGCAAGCAGGACTCAGACCTTCCTGTCGCTTGCCATTTCAATACACCACCCTGCTCTCCTGTCCACATGTCCACCCTTGGCCTTTTGCAATCTTCTAGCGAACCCCAATGCAAACTGGAGGAACCTCATCTTCCGACTGGGCACTTTACAGCCTTCTGGATTGAACATGGAGTTCAACAAACTCAGAGCATGAACTCTCCCCTCCACCTTCATCCCATTTTTTTTATTTCTATCAATTTATTTTAATTTCTTCCATTGATTAATTTTTCCATCCGGCTTTCTACTTTTTTCCATCATCACCGTCTCCCCTCCCCACATCCCCCCCCCCCTCGAGCCGTCTGTTAGCTGTTCCAGGTTGTCCTTTGACACTCTGCTTACCTTTGTTCTGGCATTAACACATTCTGATCTATCTCTCAATGTGCCGCTATTAGCTCCCTTCCTCGCCATGATCACCACCATTCACATTCCCTTTGTCCATGACATCTTTGTCAATCTCTCCGTGTCTCCACCTATCACTGGCCCTCCATCCAGCCCCCATCAGTATAAATCTCATCCTATTTCCATTAGTTCTGACGAAGGATCATTCAGACTCGAAACGTTGGCTCATTCTCTCTCCACAGATGCTGTCAGACCTGCTGAGATTTTCCAGCATTTTCTGTTTTTGTTTCAGATTCCAGCATCCGCAGTACTTTGCCGTGACATAAGAATCTAAGGTTACCAGGGTAGGTGGAAATGTGGAAACTGAAATACAAACAGATCAGTCACGATCTTATAGCTTGGTGGAGCAGGCTCGAAGGGCCAAATAGCCTCCGCCTGTTCCGAATTCATATGTTTGTAACCCATCACACTCCAGGTTCAACAAATGGGTCAAACAAACAGTTGAACCAGGCTGTTGCTGTGTTAAGAAATACTTGTTAATGTGTTCCAGTTTACTTCATTCCACAACGGAACAGATGCTCTCTCGGTCAAGAGTTGAGCCTGTTTCTCGAGAAGATAAGTTACAGTTGGTCAACAAGGATTACAACGTGCCAAAAATCCAAAAGTGGAGTCTTGGCCTTTTGAACCAACTTACTTGTTGTGAACTGGAAGCTGTTACTCGCATAACAAGAGTAATGGGGAGCAGGAAAGTTTTGAAGAGCGTTAAAGCTCCATGATGAAATACTGTCCCCCACCCCCTGCTCCACAGCGCTGGAGAGGACCTTGTACTGGGTAGAGACACAAGTCTCGGCTTTAAGGTCAGCTGGCTCATTAAAGACTGTCCCTGGCTCAATACATCACTTATTTCTCTCTTCCTAATCTCTCATTTGGCACAGATTGCATTCCCGACTGTGTCAAAACAGTGTTGCAGTCACAAATGACCAGCACAAACCACTCATATTTCAAACACTGAGAGCCAGAGGAGGGAATAATAGACGGCGACATGTGTTCCAGATGAATCTACACCAAAATGTTCCCATGGCTGCTGGAGGAGAAGGTCATTGAAAGCATCACCGCTGTACACACCCGCCCTGATTAAAGTAGAGTCACGGATCTTTAATTGCATGAACTCCACTATTCGGGTATAGTATTGCCATGGTTGCATGGGGATATGGCAGAATCCAGTGAAACCAACTGCAAAACCCCCAGAACAATTTGAGAAATTAAGACCATAAGATATAGGAGCAGAATTAGGCCACTCGGCCCATCGAGTCTGCTCCGCCATTCAATCATGGCTGATATTTTTCTCATCCCCATTCTCCTGCCTTTTCCCCATAACCCCCGATCCCCTTATTAATCAAGAACCTATCTATCTCTGTCTTAAAGACATTCAATGACCTGGCCTCCACAGCCTTCTGCGGCAAACCTTCTGGTTCACTAATGTCCTTTTTATAGAAGGAAATTTGACATCCTTACCCGGTCTGGCCTACCCAGGACTCCAGACCCATAGCAACAGGCACGGTAGCACAGTGGTTAGCACTGCTGCCTCACAGATTCATAGAAACCATAGAAATCATAGAAACCCTACAGTACAGAAAGAGGCCATTTGGCCCATCGAGTCTGCACTGACCACATTCCCATTCAGGCCCTACCCCCATATCCCTTCATATTTACCCGCTGATCCCTCTAACCTACGCATCTCTGGCCATGCTAAAATTGCCCCTTAGTGTCCTATCAATCTAACCCGCACATCTTTGGACTGTGGGAGGAAACCAGAGCACCCGGAGGAAACCCACGCAGACACGAGGAGAATGTGCAAACTCCACACAGACAGTGACCCAAGCCGGGAATCGAACTCAGGTCCCTGGAGCTGTGAAGCAGCAGTGCTAACCACTGTGCTACCGTGCCGCACCAATTCAAATTGGTATCAGTAAAGGTGATTGTAAGCTTTCAAAATGCTGGTTAAAAAATCCATCTGGTTCACTAATGTCCTTTTTATAGAAGGAAATTTGCCATCCTTACCCGGTCTGGCCTACCCAGGACTCCAGACCCATAGCAACAGGCAGCACGGTGGCACAATGGTTAGCACTGCTGCCTCACAGCGCCAGGAATCTGGGTTCGATTCCCGGCTTGGGTCACTGTCTGTGTGGAGTCTGCACGTTCTCCCGTGTGGGTTTCCTCCGGGTGCTCCGGCTTCCTCCCACAGTCCGAAAGACTTGTTGGTTAGGTGTATTGGCCGTGCTAAATTCTTCCTCAGTGTACCCGAACAGGCGCCGGAGTGTGGCGACTAGTGGGTTTTCACAGTAACTTCATTGCAGTGTTAATGTAAGTCTACTTGTGGCACTAATAAATAAACTTTAAACCTTTAAAAGCAATGTGGTTGACTCCTAAATGCCCTCTGAAATGGGCCGAGAGAGACACTCAGTTGTATTCAAAGAGGCGGGCGGTTCACCACAACCTTTTCAAGGGGCTAAATTAAAAAGCAGAACCTCAAAAGGTAATAATCTCTGGATTACTACCTGAGCCACAAGCAGATTGACGTAGGATAGATAAGGTTAGAGTTCAATGCGTGCCTCAGAGACTGGTGCAGGAGAAATAGGTTTAGATTCATGGGACACTGGCATAGAATCCCTACAGTGCAGAAGGAGACCATTCGGCCCATCAAGTCTGTACTGCCAACAATCCCACCCAGGGCTTATCCCCGAAACTCCACATATTTACCCTGCTAATCCCTCTAGCATACACATCCCAGGACACTAAGGGCATCAAGTTGTGGGGAAAGTGGGAGCTGTACCGTTGGGATGCTCCTCACCTGAAGCGTGCTGGAATCAGTGTCCTGGCGACTCAGATGACTGGAGAGGGATTGAAACAAAATAATGGGGGGGCGGGGTGTTTGAGGGATCAAGTTTAGGAAGACGTAGTAAACTGAATGGAGAAAACAAGGCAAGAGAGCAAGGTGCCATTCAGGGAACCAATGATCAGTGTGCGCCAGGAAATGACAGAGTACAAATCCAAGAGTGCAGCAGCTGATAGGCTAATGGTTACAAAAATAGTAACAAAACAAAACTAAAGGTTCTGTATCTGAACGCACATAGCATTTCTAAGAAAACAGCTGAATTGTCAGCACAAATAAAAAATAATGTGTATGATCTGATAGTCGTTATCAGAATCATGGACACAGGATGGCAAAGACTGGGATCTGAATATTCAACGGGATATAACATTTAGGAAGAACAGGAAGATGGTAAAAGATGGAGGAGTATCTTTATTAATTCATAGATGTTTACAGGAAAAGAGGCCATTCAGCCCATCGTGTCCACACCAGTCACCAAAGATCTGACTAGACTAACCCCATTTTCTAGCACTTGGCCCCCCAAGATGTACAGGTTTGGTGGATTGGCCACGCTAAATGCATGGGGTGGGTTAACAGGGATTGGGATTGGGGGGGGGGGGGGGGGGTGACGCGCACACACATCTGGGTAAGATGCACTTTGAGAGTCAATGGAGACTAGATGGGCCGAATGGTCTCCTGCTGCACCGTAGGGATTCTATGTGAAAAGGTGTGCGTAGAGGAGGTGTGAATGGCAGGATGGTGAACAGCTGCTGCCCAAAAGGAGGAGGAAAAAGCAGGAGAAAAACCAGAGTAAGACCGAGACTCAGGTAACTGGAAACAAAATAGGGGCAGAAATTACAGTCTGAAGTTGTTGAAATCAATGTTGATTAATGAAGTTTCTCATCGAATGAAGAGGCTGCTGTCCCTAAACGCTGCGTTTCACTGGAATGTTACAGAGGGCTGACAACAGAGGGGTCAGCGTTTTATAATTCAAGGTACAGAATTAAAAGACAGGTGACCGAAAGCTCGGGGTGATGGATTGCGGCCCTTTACATCAAGGGGACTCTGACAGGAGAGGGTTACAGTTAAGTTTCAGCGATACAAATCCCTGCATAGACCACAGCCGGAAGCAGCTCCAATCACCACATGACAGAAAGGGTATATTGGCCATGGAAAGAGTGCGGTGTAGATTCACCAGAATGAGACTGGAACTCCAAGGGTTAAATTAAGAGGCGAGATTGCACAAACTAGACTGGCACTGCCTGGAATTTAGAAGCAGCGGGAGTGATTTGCTCCAAGTTTAAGATATAAAGAGGAACAGATTGGGTCGAGGGAAACTATTTCCCCTGGTTTGGGGAGGCCTAGGGTTAGAGGCAAGAGTGTGAAAATTAGAGCCAGACATTTCAGGAGTGAAGTTAGGAAGGAGTCATTCATGTAAAAATCGTTTGGAGCTCTCTGCTGTTAATGGCAATCGATCAAATTTTTAATGTTAAAAATCGGAGACTGGGGTCAAAGAGAAGAGAAACAGAATGGGAGTAACAACGCGAGTAACCACGCTGGCAATCTGCTAAAACATACTCTCCAGGACTTTGAAAATGACGAACCCACAGGCTCCCCCCTCCCTCTGCACCTGCAAGGCTGCACTGTCTGCAGGCCGCACTGTCCGCAGGCCGCACGGTCGCAGGCTGCACTGCCCGCAGGCCGCACTGCCCGCAGGCTGCAACTTGCTCAATCGCACAGAGTCCGTGGAATTTCATTCCAAGAAAAGCTTCAACCAAACATCCACTGGAGCCTTTAAAGGATCTGTTTCAACACAGTTCCTAACAATTCAAACTTCTGTTTACAGCTCAAAAATATATCTTCCTGTATTTACAGAGAGAAGGCAGCACGTTAAATCAGTGTCATCATCTTACAGCACGGAGAGAGGCCCATCGGCCCATCGTGTCTGTGTTGACCTTCAAGCACCTATTTATTCTAATCCCATTTTCCAGCCATGTACGTTACGGTGCTTCAAGTGTTCATCTAAATGCTTCATCAACTACACGGAGTCTCTCAAGAACAGAGAACCACTGGCTATACAGTTAGCGTTGAGTTACGTTAATTGAGGTGGTACGATGGCACAGTGGTTAACACTGCTGCCTCACAGCACCAGGGACCCGGGTTCCATTCCAGCCTTGGGTCACTGTCTGTGTGGAGTTTGCACGTTCTCCCCGTGTCTGCGTGGATTTCCTCCGGGCGCTCCGGTTTCCTCCCACACTCTAAAAATGCGCCGATTAGGTGGATTGGTCACAGTAAAATGCCCCTTAGTGTCCCACGTTGTGTAGGTCAGGTGGATTAGGAGTTCATAGAAATCATAGAAACCCTACAGCACGGAAAGAGGCCATTCGGCCCATCGAGTCTGCACCGACCACAATCCCACCCAGGCCCTACCCCCATACCCCTACACGTTTACCCACTAATCCCTCTAACCGACGCATCTCTGGACACTAAGGGTAATTTTAGCATGGCCAATCAACCTAACCCGCACAGCTTTGGACTGTGGGAGGAAACCGGAGCACCCGGAGGAAACCCACGCAGACACGAGGAGAATGTGCAAACTCCACACAGACAGTGACCCGAGCCAGGAATCGAACCCAGGTCCCTGGAGCTGTGAAGCAGCAGTGCTAACCACTGTGCTACCGTGTCGTTACAGTGATTGGTCGGAGGGAGGTGCTGGGTAAGATGCTGAGTTGGTGCAGACTTAATGGGCCGAATGGCCTCCTTTTGCACCACAGGGATTCTATGATTCCATGACTATAGAACCACTCACTGTTCAAAGACTAAAAACTCCTGTCCACCTTTATTTATGGATATAACAGGAAGATACTCGAGGTACAATACAGTAAATCTTACACCACTTTTTATTTTAAAAACTGTTTGACTTCAGTGGAATTGTGGGTTAATTTTTTTAAAAATCAACAAGTTTTTTACGTTTATCACACTTTGAGACAATATCCTGGGAATTATCATTGACCTGAAACTGCATCAGTCATATAAATACAGTGGCTATAAGAAGTCAGAAGCTGAGAATACTGCGGCGAGTAACTCACCTCCTGACTCCTCCCAAAGCCTGTCCACCATCCAGAAGGGACAAGTCAGGAGTGTGATGGAATACTCTCCACGTGACTGGATGAGCGCAGCTCCAACAACACTCGAGAAGCTCAACAGCATTCAGCACAAAAAGCCCACTTGATTAGCATCCCGTCCACAACCTACAACATTCATTATACAGTAAATGGCAGAACCCATAAGAGTATTGATAGGCAGAGGGATCTGGGTGTACAGGTACACAGGTCACTGAAAGTGGCAACGTAGGTGGAGAAGGTAGTCAAGGCGGCATACGGCATGCTTGCCTTCATCGGCCGGGGCATTGAGTTTAAAAATTGGCAAGTCATGTTGCAGCTTTATAGAACCTTAGTTAGGCTGCACTTGGAATATAGTGTTCAATTCTGGTCGCCACACTACCAGAAGGATGTGGAGGCTTTGGAGAGGGTACAGAGAAGATTTACCAGGATGTTGCCTGGTATGGAGGGCATTAGCTATGAGGAGAGACTGGAGAAACTTGGTTTGTTCTCACTGGAGCGACGGAGGTTGAGGGGAGACCTGATAGAAGTCTGCAAGATTATGAGGGGCACGGACAGAGTGGATAGTCAGAAGCTTTTTCCCAGGATGGAAGAGTCAATTACTAGGGGGCATAGGTTTAAGGTGCGAGGGGCAAGGTTTAAAGGAGATGCACGAGGCAGATGTTTTTACAGAGAGTGGTGGGTGCCTGGAACTCGTTGCCGGGGGAGGTAGTGGAAGCGGATACGGTTGTAACTTTTAAGGGGCGTTTTGACAAGTACATGAATAGGATGGGAATAGAGGGATATGGTCCCCAGAAGGGTAGGGGGTTTTAGTTAAATCGGGCAGCATGGTCGGTGCAGACTTGGAGGGCCGAAGGGCCTGTTCCTGTGCTGTAATTTTCTTTGTTCATTGAATCCATAGAATCCCAGAGTGCAGAAGGAAGCCATTCGGTCCATCGAGTCTGCACCTACCACAATCCCACCCAGGTCCTATTCCTGTAATCCCAGGTACCATGTAGTTACCCTGCTAGCCCGCCTGACACTTGAGGGGCAATCTAACATGGCCAATCCACCTAACCTGCACATCTTTGAATTCACTCCCTCCATGACCAACACACAGTGGCAGCAGTGTGTACCAGCTACAAGATGCACTTGAGCAAACTCACCAAGGCTCCTTAGAAAGCACCTTCCAAACCCATGACCTCTACCACCTAGAGGGCAGCAGATGTACGGGAAAATTCAAGTTCCTGAGCCACTCACCATCCTGACTTGGAACTATTATCACCGTTCCTTCACTGTTGCTGGATCAAAATAGCCCCTAACAGCACTGTGGGTGTACCTACAGCATGTGGACTGCAGAGGGTTCAAGAAGGCAGCTCGCCACCACTTTCTCAAGGGTGATGAGGGATGGGCAATAACCGCTGGCCGAGCCAGCGACGCCCACATCCCATGAAAGGATAAGTAATTTTTAATAAGAGTGCATCTCTATAACACACAAGTTTTCTGGCAATGCATATTCAATCCAGCAGCTAAGTGCTAGGTAAAGTTGCCAAAAGAAATCCATCTACCACATCAATTTCAGATAATGGAGCTTGCAAAATCCAGAAGAAATTGGAATGAATGATTTTGCCTCACCAGTTATTAAGATCTTAGTTGAACAGATCTTGAACGGCTTAGATAGGATGGACGTAGGGAAGTTGTTTCCATTAACAGGGGAGACTAGGACGCGGGGGCACAGCCTTAGAATAAAAGGGAGTCACTTTAGAACAGAGATGAGGAGAAATTTCTTCAGCCAGAGAGTGGTGGGTCTGTGGAATTCATTGCCACAGAGGGCTGTGGAGGCCGAGACGTTGAGCGTCTTCAAGACAGAAATTGATAAATTCTTGATTTCTCGAGGAATTAAGGGCTATGGGGAGAGAGCGGGTAAATGGAGTTGAAATCAACCATGATTGAATGGTGGAGTGGACTCGATGGGCCGAATGGCCTTACTTCCGCTCCTATGTCTTATGGTCTTATGATCTCGATGACGTGCAGGACGTGGCTCCAGTTAGTGGATTCTGTCTGACTCCAAGGCTGAGGGGAGATTTGATAGTCGCACTCAAAACCATGAAGAGTCTGGACAGAGTAGACACAAAGGCCGGAATTTTACCGGCATGCCCGCCTGAGGCTCGTAAGATTGCGCCCAAGGCCAACGGAGAATTCAGATCTGCGAGCCTTGCCCGCCCCGAAATTGGGAAGGGCATGCCGGCAAAATCAGGGCCAGACTGTTTCCATTGGTGGAAGGGCAGAGTGAGAGAGGATACCGATTCAAGTTGCTTGGCAAAAGGGCTGGAGGCGACACAAGGAAAAACCTCTTCAAAACACGGCGAGTGGTTAGTATCTGGAAAGCGCTGCCCGAGTGAGGTGGAAACAGATTCAATCGAGGCATCCAAGAGGGAATTAGATTATCTGAAAAGGAGTGGTTTGCAAGGTTTCAGGGAAAGATCGGGCGGAGTGGGACTAGGCAAACTGCTCTTAGACAGCCAGCACGGGGACACAGGCTGAAAGGCCTTGATGACACCATTCTTTCGATTCGATGATATACACATGATGTGGAGTTGCCGGCGTTGGACTGGGGGGGGGGGGCACAGTAAGTAGTCTCGCAACACCAGGTTAAAGTCCAACAGGTTTATTTGGTTGCACAAGTTTTCGGAGCGCTGCTCCTTCATCGGGTGACTCACCTGATGAAGGAGCGGCACTCCGAAAGCTCGTGCTACCAAATAAACCTGTTGGACTTAAACCTGATGTTGTGAGACTACTTACCATGATATGCGCATTGAGGGATCTGTTAATACCCAATTTTAACTGCACCATTGTACAGACAGATACCAGCCAGTCAGGGTAAACTCCAGAAAGGAGACACTAATGGGACAAATCAGTGACAAGAAACATCAGAGAATATCTAGGACATAAGTGACATTTGTAACAACCACACACAAACTTGGTTGAATGCTTAACAGAGTCGTGTGATTTTTACTGCTCTTCAGTCTGTTGTTAAACTCAACGTGATGGTAACTACACAAAATTAATTCTTATTGGCATAACCACCTCTAGAACCATTTCACTAGTGCCCTTTAAGGAAGGAAATCTGAGGGGAGGGAGGGACATGAGGGGAGGGAGGGAGGGAAAACAACAAGGGGAGATTAGTAGAAGCACTAGGAACTTTTTCAATTTTAGTGACAAACACATCAACGAGGTCCTCCTACTCACAAAGGAAATAGCAGCCAGGACTCAGCGTCAATCACACCTCACGTCAGTTACCACACTCGATGCACTGAATGTTGACTGTGTAAATTGGGCTTCAAGTGAGGTAAGGCAACCTGGTAGTGGAAACCCTGTTTACGCTGAATTGTCCCCCCCTTCCCCCCCGCCCCCCCCAACACACTCAAGCCTCAGGAAGGAGGCTTTCAAACTGATAAAGGGTTTTGCGAAGGAAGTCTGCTGGTTGAGGAGTCAGTGATGAGGGCCTGTAATTTAAAGTGGTCACAAAGCGAGTGAGGACGGGGGGCTGAGGAGCAACCTCTGAATGAGGGGAGGTTTGGAACGCTTTGCCAAAGAGGAGCGGTTAAGGATGGGATGGTCAACAAGAGTGGATATAAATGTTTGAATGAATCAGGGCTTTGGAAAAAAAAAAGCAGGACCATGGGATATGATTTGGATGTTCTAGCACACAAGAGGGGCTGAATGGCCTCCTTCCATTCTGGATATGGAGTCACCGGATGAGAGCTCGCTGAGATACAAGAGTCAAGCAAAGAACTCGATCCCCACCCCCACCAGTGAACTCTGCACAATAACCGAATTCCTCACTGGGTTACAAGGTGATGTAGCTGACCAGTGGGTTTAGCTAATGACGCAACGGGGATGAGATCCTCCCGCCATGGGAATCGTAGCGGGGACTAAAGGTCCGTTGACCTCGGGCGGGAGTTTCGGGTTTTGAGCTGAGCGCAGCTCAGTCCCGCTGTGTGTACGTCATAATGTAGAACTTTACACAGCAGGATTCCACAAGGGGGGGGGGGGACTGTAGACACAGCAGGATTCCACAAGAGCGGGGGGAGGGACTGTAGACACAGCAGGATTCCACAAGAGGGGGGGGGGGACTGTAGACACAGCAGGATTCCACAAGGGGGGGGGACGGGACTGTAGACACAGCAGGATTCCACAAGAGCGGGGGGAGGGACTGTAGACACAGCAGGATTCCACAAGAGGGGGGGGGGGACTGTAGACACAGCAGGATTCCACAAGGGGGGGGGGGGGGAACTGTAGACACAGCAGGATTCCACAAGGGTGGGGACGGGACTGTAGACACAGCAGGATTCCACAAGGGGGGGGGGGGAACTGTAGACACAGCAGGATTCCACAAGAGGGGGGGGGGGGGGACTGTAGACACAGCAGGATTCCACAAGGGGGGGGGGGGACTGTAGACACAGCAGGATTCCACAAGGGGGGGACGGGACTGTAGACACAGCAGGATTCCACAAATAGTTTTACAACATATTCATTTCCAGGATGTGGGTGCTGCTGGCTAGGCAGTATTTATTACCTACTCCTAGTTTCCTTTGAGAAGGTGGCGGGGCACACGCGGTGCCAATGACCAGATAATTTGCTTGCCAGTGATGCTGGTTGAGGAATAAACACTAGGCCAGGGCCCCCAGGGAGAACGTCCCTGCTCTCTGGAGATACGTAGGATTTTTTTTTTTTTACACCCACCTGAGAGAGCAGTTGCAGCGTTCCCTTGACAATATCAGAAAGACGGCACTTCCAACACTGCAGCACTCTGGCATGAGGGACATCAGACAGTTATGTGCTCGAGTCTGGGAAATTCAGGCGCGACGGCTTCCTGCAGAGCCACAGTCGGCAAGATAACACTACTCACATCGATCCTTCCTCCTCGCAATCCTCTTTAACCAGCCTCCAATTGCTGACTTTGATCACTCACTCTGTCCAGTTCTAGGCACCACACATTAGGAAGGATATTGGCCTTAGAAGGAGTGCAGCATAGCTTTATCAGGATGGTATCCGGACCTCAAGGGTTAAGTTACACGAAGTTTATTCAGAGGACTCCAAGGGTGAAGTTACAAGAAGATTATTCAGAACTGCATTTGGACCCCAAGGGTGAAGTTACAAGAAGATTATTCAAGGTAAGATTACATATTCCCTGGATTTTAGAAGGTTGTGATTTGATTGATGTTTCCAAGACATTACGGGGAAGAGACAGAACATAAGAACATAAGAAATAGGAGCAGGAGTAGGCCATCTAGCCCCTCGAGCCTGCCCTGCCATTCAATAAGATCATGGCTGATCTGAAGTGGATCAGTTCCACTTACCCGCCTGATCCCCATAACCCCCAATTCCCTTACCGATCAGGAATCCATCTATCCGTGATTTAAACATATTCAACGAGGTAGCCTCCACCACTTCAGTGGGCAGAGAATTCCAGAGATTCACTACCCTCTGAGAGAAGAAGTTCCTCCTCAACTCTGTCCTAAACTGACCCCCCTTTATTTTGAGGCTGTGCCCTCTAGTTCTAGTTTCCTTTCGGAGTAGAAAGAATCTCTCCACCTCTACCCTATCCAGCCCCTTCATTATCTTATAGGTCTCTATAAGATCCCCCCTCAGCCGTCTAAATTCCAACGAGTACAAACCCAATCTGCTCAGTCTCTCCTCATAATCAACACCCCTCATCTCTGGTATCAACCTGGTGAACCTTCTCTGCACTCCCTCCAAGGCCAATATATCCTTGCGTAAATAAGGGGACCAATACTGCACACAGTATTCCAGCTGCGGCCTCACCAATGCCCTGTACAGATGCAGCAAGACATCTCTGCTTTTATATTCTATCCCCCTTGCGATAAATGCCAACATCCCATTTGCCTTCTTGATCACCTGTTGCACCTGCAGACTGGGTTTTTGCGTCTCATGCACAAGGGTCCCCAGGTCCCTTTGCACAGTAGCATGTTGTAATTTTTTTCCATTTAGATAATAATCCAATTTGCTATTTTTTCCTCCAAAGTGAATAACCTCGCATTAGATAGAGAGAAATTATTTCCACTGGTTGGAGGTCATGGATTGGGTCAGGTTTGAAACAAGGGAGTCAGATCTTTTCGGAGGGAAATTAGGAAACATTGTCACGCACATCGGTAGAAATTTGGAGCTCTTTCATCATGTCAAATGCGAGATGTTAATTTTAAATCCCGAGATTAATAGATTATTGAGGGTCTGAAGCACCAGTCAGTATGTGGAATGAGGTCAAAGATCAGCCTTGGTTTCATTGAATGAGGGAATGGGCTTGGAGGGCTGAATGGCCGACACCAGTTTCTACGTTACACCCTTCGCAGCATAGTGCGTAAAGCTCCCGCCCCGCTCACCTTGACGAAGCACTGATACTCCTCCTTATCTTCACTGAAAACCTCAACATCCAGGAACAGCTTCAGCCTGTGGTCAATGGTCTGAAAATCCTCGACAGACAGATTGAACTCGGCTCCTGGAGAAGACAAAAACACAACTTAAATCACTAAACCTGCAGTGACAGCAAAGGAGAAATAAATCATCGAGCAAATGAGTGTGTGGAGTGAAGGCGTGAGATTAACGGCGAGTGTCTGGACTCAGGTCAAAGGCTCCAGCGACAGTAACGACAGGTGGGCTATCAGAAACATTTTCTCATCAATTAAAACTTGAATGATATTTAATTTTTGGAATTATTTCATGGGATGTGGGTGTCGCTGGTAAGGCCAGCATTTGTTGGCCATCCCTAATTGCCCTTGAACCGAGGGAAGATAAGAGGCAACCACATTGCTGTGGGTCTGGAGTCACACACAGGCCAGACCAGGTAAGGATGGCGGATTTCCTTCCCCAATGGGGCATTAGTGAACCAAATACAACAACTGATGATAGCTTCATAAACCTATAAAATTCTAACAGGAGTAGACAGGGTAAAATGCAGGATGGATGTTCCCGATGGTGGGGCTGTCCAGAACCAGGGGTCACAGTCTGAGGATACAGGTAAACGTTTTAGGACTAAGATGAGGAAAAATGTCTTCACCCACGGAGTGGTGAGCCTGTGGAATTTATCACCACAGAAATCAGCTGAGGCCAAAACATTTTCAACAAGGAGTTAGATATAGTTCTTGGGGTCAAAGAGATCAAAGGAAGTTGGGGGAGGGGGGGGGGGGGGAGAAAAGTGGGATCAGGCTATTGAGTTGGATGATCAACCATGATCGTAATGAATGGCAGAGCAGGAGTGAAGGGCCGAATGGTCTCCTCCTGCTCCTACCTTCTATGTTTCATGGTCACCATTACTGAGACTAGTTTTATATTCCAGATTTAAATTCCACAAGCTGCCGCGGTGAGATTCACGCCCACGTCATAGAATCCCTACAGTGCAGAAGGAGGCCATGTCGTAAGAGGAACGGTTGAGGACTCTGGGTCTGTACTCATTGGAGTTTAGAAGGATGAAGGGGGAATCTTATTGAAACTTACAGGATACAGCGAGGTCTGGATAGAGTGGACGTGGAGAGGATGTTTCCACTGGTAGGAAAAACTAGAACCAGAGGGCACAACCTCAGGCTAAAGGGACGATCCTTTAAAACAGAGATGAGGAGGAATTTCTTCATAGAACATAGAACATTACAGCGCAGAACAGGCCCTTCGGCCCACGATGTTGCACCGACCAGTTAAAAAAAAACTGTGACCCTCCAACCTAAACCAATTTCTTTTCGTCCATGAACCTATCTACGGATCTCTTAAACGCCCCCAAACTAGGCGCATTTACTACTGATGCTGGCAGGGCATTCCAATCCCTCACCACCCTCTGGGTAAAGAACCTACCCCTGACATCGGTTCTATAACTACCCCCCCTCAATTTAAAGCCATGCCCCCTCGTGCTGGATTTCTCCATCAGAGGAAAAAGGCTATCACTATCCACCCTATCTAAACCTCTAATCATCTTATATGTTTCAATAAGATCCCCTCTTAGCCGCCGCCTTTCCAGCGAAAACAATCCCAAATCCCTCAGCCTCTCCTCATAGGATCTCCCCTCCATACCAGGCAACATCCTGGTAAACCTCCTCTGCACCCTCTCCAAAGCCTCCACATCCTTCCTGTAATGTGGGGACCAGAACTGCACACAGTACTCCAAGTGCGGCCGCACCAGAGTTGTGTACAGTTGCAACATAACGCTACGACTCCTAAATTCAATCCCCCTACCAATAAACGCCAAGACACCATATGCCTTCTTAACAACCTTATCTACTTGATTCCCAACTTTCAGGGATCTATGCACACATACACCTAGATCCCTCTGCTCCTCCACACTATTCAAAGTCCTCCCGTTAGCCCTATACTCAACACATCTGTTATTCCTACCAAAGTGAATTACCTCACACTTCTCCGCATTAAACTCCATCCGCCACCTCTCGGCCCAACTTTGCAACCTGTCTAAGTCTTCCTGCAAACTACGACACCCTTCCTCACTGTCTACCACACCACTGACTTTGGTGTCATCAGCAAATTTGCTAATCCACCCAACTATACCCTCATCCAGATCATTAATCAGCCAGAGAGTGGTGAATCTGTGGAACTCTTTGCCGCAGAAGGCTGTGGAGACCAGGTCAGTGAGTGTCTTTAAGACGGAGATAGATAGGTTCTTGATTAATAAGGGGATCAGGGGTTATGGGGAAAAGGCAGGAGAATGGGGATGAGAAAAATATCAGCCATGATTGAATGGCGGAGCAGACTCGATGGGCCGAGTGGCCTAATTCTGCTCCTATGTCTTATGGTCTTATTTGGCCCTTCGAGTCTGACAAGAGTTTTACACAAACCTCACTGTGCCATGAGCAAGTTTCCAATCAACGCAAGGCAGTGCAACTGAAATTAATATTTAATTTTACTAACGTTACGCACTCAACCGGTGAAACAGTTCCACATGAACACACATGTCACGTGTGGGGGACATGATTGTAGGGAGGGACATAGATGCCAATAAAGCTGAGAGACAAATAAGGTTTGTGTTTTGGAAATGAGTGACCGATGGAATTGGCAAGGTGAAATAAATTTCTCTTGTATAAAAACTGCGGTCAAACATCTCAAAGGTGCATTGCGCAAAATGAATTAGTTTTGAAATATTGAAACTTACATAGATAGCAACACCAGCAGCCATTTCTGACACAGTAAGATCCCAGAAATGGATGATCAATACAACTGCTATTTGGCAGTGGGAGGAATGTTGGCCAGGACATTGGGGAGAATTCCCAGGCTCTCTTCCCAACACTGGTCGTGTCGTCTCTTTGAAGATCAGGATGAATCACTGGAAGGGGAAGCTGTTCATGGTGGGGTTTGGGGTGAGAGAAACGCGGTTTAATGTCTTATCCTGGGGCAGGGTTGGGGAGAATGGCCAAGGGATGGATTTGCCACTGCCAATTAAGGAATGTGGGGGTGGAAGATCCACCAGGTTTATCTTGAACAGAGGGAGCAGGCTTGAGGAGCTGTACAGCTTCCTCCTGCTCCTATTCTGGTGGTGTAATGGTACTGACACTGGACTAGTAATTCAGCGACCCAGGCTGGGACGGCACAGTGGTTAGCACTGCTGCCTCGCAGTGCCAGGGACCTGGGTTCAATTCCCAGTTTGGGACACTGTTGTGCGGAGTCTGCACATTCTCCCTCTGTCAACGTGGGTTTCCTCCGGGTGCTCCGGTTTCCAAAGATAGAACATCTACAGCACAAAACAGGCCCTTTGGCCCCACAAGTTGTGCCGTACATATCCCTACCTTTTAGGCCTACCTATAACCCTCCATCCTATTAAGTCCCATGTACTCATCCAGGAGTCTCTTAAAAGACCCTATTGAGTTTGCCTCCACCACCACTGACGGCAGCCGATTCCACTCGCCCACCACCCTCTGTGTGAAAAACTTCCCTCTAACATCTCCCCTGTACCTACCCCCCAGCACCTTAAACCTGTGTCCTCTCGTAGCAGCCATTTCCACCCTGGGAAAAAGCCTCTGAGAGTCCACCCGATCTATGCCTCTCAACATCTTGTATCCCTCTATTAGGTCTCCTCTCATCCTACGTCTCTCCAAGGAGAAAAGACCGAGCTCCCTCAGCCTATCCTCATAAGGCATGCCACTCAATCCAGGCAACATCCTTGTAAATCTCCTCTGCGCCCTTTCAATCTTTTCCACATCCTTCCTGTAATGAGGCGGTACTCTAAGTGGGGTCTGACGAGGGTCAGACCCTAACTGTGCAGGTTAGGTTGATTGGCCATGCTAAATTGACCCTAGTGTCAGGGGGATTAGCAGGGTAAATGTGTGGGGTTCTGGGAATAGGGCCTGGATGGGATTGTGGTCGGTGCAGACTCGATGGGCCGAATGGCCTCCCTCTGTACTGTAGGGATTCTATGATTTTAGCCCTCTGGGGACATAGGTTCAAATCACACCAGCTGGCGGAATTTAATTTCAATTAATAAATCTGGAATGTAACGCTAGTTTCAGTAATGGTGAGCACGAAACTATCGATTGTTGTCAAGACCCATCTGGGTCACTAATGTCCTTTAGGGAAGAAAATCTGCCGCCCTTACACGGTCTGGCCTACATGTGACTCCAGAGCCACAGCAATGTGGGTGATTCTTAACTGCCCTCTGAACAAGAGCAACTAGGGATGGGCAATAAATGCTGGCCTTGCCAGTGACACCCACATTCCATGGAAGAATAAGGGAAAAAAAAGCTAGGTGAGTTGTTCTTGCAGAGAAGGCAGCATGGACATGACTGGCTGAATGTCGTCCCCCTGTGCTGTAACCATTCTGTTCTCTCTGTTCTCAGGAACCTGCAACTTTGCTGACCTTTACTGGGTGTGGAGGGATCGTCCCCGCATTCAGAGGGCAGAGAGCTCGGAGTCAGTGTTGAACCCACAGGAGTGCCATAACGGTAGCTCCAAGTCAGGCTGCCAGTGTGAGAGTTGGTGCTTGCCCTCTGGTTGAAGTTGCTGCTGTACAAGCCGGGACTGGAGCCGGTCCTGGGCACCCTGGGCGTGGAGTGGTCCAGCTTCGCGGTACGAGGGTCCACGTCCCCAGACGAGCTGTCAGACATCCGGCTCCCGTCCCTCACGCTGCTGCCGCTACAGCTCTGGTCGCACTCGAAGTAGAAGCTGGCGTTCTTGCCCGCGGCGAAGGAGTAATTCTCCGGGTCCATGCTCAACGCGCCAGTGGCACCATCACCCGAGGCGCCAGGCCCAGCGTCCAAACTCACTTTGCTCGGGGACTCCGTACTCTACACAACAGAAACAAGACCAACAGTACATTACAGGACACTTACAGCACAGAAACAGGCCATTCAACTGTGTCCCATGCCAGTCTTTATAAAAGCCTCCTCCCACCCCCCCCCTCCCCCCCCCTTCACCTCACAATATCACCTGATCCTTTTATTCACAAGTTCATAAGATATAGGAGCAGAATTAGGCCATTCGGTCCATCGAGTCCGTTCCGCCATTCGATCATGGCGATTCCTTTCTCCCTCATGTCCATCCAGCTTCCCTTAAATAGAACAGGATCCCTACAGTGCAGGAGGAGGCCGTTCTGCCCATCGGACGCGCACTGACCAGGCCTTACCCCCAGAACCCCATGTTTTGACTCTGCTAATCCCCCTAAGCTGCACTTGAAATATCATTCCATTCAAGGGATATGGGACAACTGCTGGAAAATTAATCTTTAGCGCATCTTTAGTGGTGGTTATTGTCAGTGCAGACCCGATGGGCCTCTTCCGCGCTGTTACGATTCTATTCAGGGCCGAGTTAGATGGATCTTTGATGAGGGAGTTGAGAGTTTTATGGAGGGACAGGCAGGAGAATGGAATTAAGGCTGCATCGGATCAGCCATGATCTTTTCAACTGGCACAGCAGGCTTGAGGGGCCGAATGGCCTATTCCTGCTCCTATTTATGACCTTTGAACTTGTATAATGTTTGAAATAATACTTGAAACTTGTACATCTGATGTGCCAAGTGTAATTTTACAAGATGTAAATTTTAAATGCTCCTATTTATGACCTTATGTTCAAAGGTTATTAAGGGTGGACAACAAATGTTGACCTTGCCAGTGATGCCCACATCCAATCGGCAGCTTTGGCTATAGCCACACTTAAAAGCCAGAGTACTCAATTTCCGAGCTTTACTAACTTGTGCCCAAGTGAGAGTACGATGCAGTGCAGGGTGTTCTGTGGATATATACACAAATAATTTAGCGGTTATAGTTAATTACAGCAAATGAGAAACGAGCAACTTTCTAACCCTTCATTTGCATTGATATCCACCAATCATAGCATAGTTTTTTGCCCTTTCTTATCCAATAGAAAACTGCCTCCGGCTAATTCTTCATTAGCATAATACGTCCCCATATCTTGCCCTTTAGTATTTTGTTACGGAATTGTCTTATTTTCCATCCTGTGCCTAAGGCAGTGTTTACGGAACTAACACAAGGTTCCAGATTTAGTCGTTTAGGGGCGGCACGGTGGTTAGCACTGCTGTCTCAAGGGCCTGGGTTCAATTCTGGCTTGGGTCTGCGCGTTCTCCCCGTGTCTGCGTGGGTTTTCCTCCGGGTGCTCCGGTTTCCTCCCACAGTCTGAAAGACGTGCTGGTTAGGGTGCATTGACCCGAACAGGCGCCGGAGTGTGGCGACTAGAGAAATTTCACAGTAATTTCATTGCAGTGTTAATGTAAGCCTTACTTGTGACACTAATAAATAAACTTTAACTTTATCCTGAGTACAGAAGCGTTGGCCTCACTGAAGGCCTTGTCTGCTGATAACCATTTTCCATTATTTGACAGAGTTTTTTTGACAATTCTGGAACTTGAATTTTCACCATTGTTGTCACCTAACTTCCACAATCCCATGAAAGGAACAAAAAGAAAAGCTCTTTGATTCTCAGCCCCACACCGTGTCACTCACCTTGAAGCTCCCAGCGGTGCTGCCATCCGTGAAGGCAATCTTTAAGACATCTGCTTTGAGAGCCTCGCTCTCTGGCTGGATGGGAGTGCTGGTGCGTGTCTCCATCTCGGTCGGCAGCAGGATCACAATCTCGCTTGCACACTTGGGGCAGGCGGGTGAGGCCTTCAAAGGTTCCTCAACTGCAGAGAAAAAACAAACAAACAAACACCACTCAGATTGCAGAGGCTCAGGTAACGTCTGATCGAACTGCAGCCATGTTTCTCTCTCTGCCCTCCCAGTTACACTGACGGGTTATTAACAATGACTGCGTGTATCTCTATAGTGCCTTAATATGGCAAAACCTCCACAGAAACACTACAAGGCAAAACATGACACCAAGGCACACATGGAGATATGAGGAAAGGTGAACCAAAAGCTTGCTCGAAGAGCAAGGTCTGAATAGAGGAGCGGGAGTGAGGTGCAGAGGTTTGGAGAAGGAATTCCAGGGCTTAGGGAAAGGCAGGTACGTGCGCCAATGCCAGAGCGATGGAAACTGGCAACTCATTAATACCAGTGATTCCCAAACTTCATCATCCACAGATCACCCAGACAGGGGGAAAGACTCCGTAGACCACTACTGGCTACAGTGTCCACAAAGAACAAAGAACAGCACAGCACAGGATCGGGTCCATCGGCCCACCAAGTCTGTGCTAACACAGATGCCTCTCTAATCTAATATTTTCTTGCCTCTACATGGTCCCTATCCCTCTATTCCCTGCCTATTCATGTATCTATCCAGATGCCTCTTGAACGTTGTTATAGAATCTGTTTCCACCACCTCCCCCGGCAGCGCGTTCCAGACATTCACCACCCTCTGTGTGAAAAACCTACCCCTTACATCTCTTTTAAACTCCCCCCCCCCCTCTCACTCTCAACCTATGCCCCCAAGTAATTGACCCTTCGACCCTGGGAAAAAGACTCTGACTATCCACTCTATCCAAGCCTGTGATAATCTTGTAAACCTCTATCAGGTCCCCCCTCATCCTCCGACGCTCCAATAAAATCAATCCAGGTTTGTTCAATCTTTCTTCATAGTCCATGTCCTCCAAACCAGGCAACATCCTGATGAATCTCTCTGTACCCTTTCCAATGCATCCACATCCTTCTGGTCGTGTGGCGACCAGAATTTATTTTTTATTCATTCGTGGGACATGGGTGTCGCTGGCTGGCCAGCATTTATTGTAGTCATGATGTGGAGATGCCGGCATTGGACTGGGGTAAACACAGTAAGAAGTTTAACAACACCAGGTTAAAGTCCAACAGGTTTATTTGGTAGCAAAAGCCACACAAGCTTTCGGAGCTGCAAGCCCCTTCTTCAGGTGAGTGGGAATTCTGTTCACAAACAGAGCATATAAAGACACAGACTCAATTTACATGAATAATGGTTGGAATGCGAATACTTACAACTAATCAAGTCTTTAAGAAACAAAACAATGTGAGTGGAGAGAGCATCAAGACAGGCTAAAAAGATGTGTATTGTCTCCAGACAAGACAGCCAGTGAAACTCTGTGGGGGTTACAGATAGTGTGACATGAATCCAATATCCCGGTTGAGGCCGTCCCCGTGTGTGCGGAACTTGGCTATCAGTTTCTGCTCAGCGACTCTGCGCCGTCGTGTGTCGCGAAGGCCGCCTTGGAGAACGCTTACCCGAATATCAGAGGCCGAATGCCCGTGACCGCTGAAGTGCTCCCCAACAGGAAGAGAACAGTCTTGCCTGGTGATTGTCGAGCGGTGTTCATTCATCCGTTGTCGCAGCGTCTGCATAGTTTCCCCAATGTACCATGCATCGGGACATGCTCTGTTTGTGAACAGAATTCCCACTCACCTGAAGAAGGGGCTTGCAGCTCCGAAAGCTTGTGTGGCTTTTGCTACCAAATAAACCTGTTGGACTTTAACCTGGTGTTGTTAAACTTCTTACAGCATTTATTGCCCATCCCTAGTTGCCCGAGGGCAGTTGAGAGTCAACCACATCGCTGTGGCTCTGGAGTCACATGTAGGCCAGACAAGGATGGCAGATTTCCTTCCCTAAAGGACATTAGTGAACCAGATGGGTTTTTCCAACAATCGACAATGGTTCCATGGTCACCAGTAGATTCTTAATTCCAGAGTTTTTTTTATTGAAATCAAATTCCACCATCTGCTGTGGCGGGATTCGAACCCGGGTCCCCAGATCATGAGCTGAAGTTCTGGATTGATAGTCTAGCGATAACACCACTCGCCCATCGCCTCCCCTAATTGTATACAATACTCCAAATGCGGCCTAACCAAAGTCTTATACAGCTGCAACATGATTTTCCAATTCCTATACTCAACACCCCGACCGATGAAGGCCAGCATGCCATACACCTTCTTGACCACCTTGTTCACCTGAGTTGCCACCTTCAGGGGACTATGGATCTGCACGCCTAGATCCCTCTGTATGCTAACATTTCTAAGGGCTCTGCTATTTACTGTATACTTCCCTTCTGCAGTCGACCTTCCAAATCGCATCACCTCACATTTGTCCGGGTTAAATTCCATCTGCCATCTTTCGGCCCAGGTCTCCAGCTGATTTATATCCTGCTGTATCCTCTGATAATCCTCCTCACTATCTACTATTCCCCCAATTTTTGTATCATCTGCAAATTTACTAATCAGATCATCTACATTTTCCTCCAAATCATTTATATATATTACAAACAATAGAGGCCCCAGCACTGATCCTTGTGGAACGCCGCTCGTCACAAACCTCCAGTTAGGGAAGTGCCCTTCCACTGCTACTCTCTGCGCTCAAGCCAGTTTTGTATCCATCTTATCAGCTCATCTCGGATCCCATACGACTTCACCTTCTGAATCAGTCTGCCATGAGGAACCTTATCGAAGGCTTTACTAAAGTCCGTGTATACAACATCCACTGCCCTGTCCTGGTCAATTTTTCTTGTCACTTCCTCAAAGAACTCAATCAAGTTTGTGAGACACGACCTCCCCTTCACAAAACCATGCTGCCTATCGCTAATAAGCTTATTCTCTTCCAGATGTGAGTACATCCTGTCCCTAAGAATCTGCTCCAATAATTTCCCCACCACTGATGTGAGGCTCACAGGCCTGTAATTTCCTAGATTGTCTCTTCTGCCCTTCTTAAACAGAGGAACGATGTTAGCGACTCTCCAATCCTCTGGTACCTCACCCGTGGTTAAAGAGGATACAAAGATTTTGGCCAAGGCCTCAGCAATTTCTTCCCTGGCCTCTCTCAGTATTCTGGGATAGACCCTATCTGGCTCTGGGGACTTGTCCACCTTAAATGTTTTTCAAAACCTCCAATACCTCCTCCCTTTTTATCTCAACATGTCCTAGAAGGTCAACATCCTTCTCTCTACACTCACCATCCGCCACATCCTTCTCCTTTGTGAATACTGATGCAAAATACTTGTTAAGGACCTCACCCACCTCATCTGGCTCCACACACAAATTCCCTCCATTGTCCTTGAGTGGACCCACCCTTTCCTTAGCTACCCTCTTCCTCCTTATACACACATAAAAAAACCTTGGGATTCTCCTTAATCCTGCCTGCCATGGCCCCTTTAGCCCTCCTACATCCCTGTTTAAGCTCTTTCCTGCTATCTTTGTATTCCTCAAGAGCCTTATCCATTTTCAATTTCCTGAAATTTATGTAACTATAGGGTTCGTGGTGGGAGATACAGGAAGGATATCAGAGGTAGGTTCTTTACGCAGAGAGTGGTTGGGGTGTGGAATGGACTGCCTGCAGTGATAGTGGAGTCAGACACTTTAGGAACATTTAAGCGGTTATTGGATAGGCACATGGAGCACACCAGGATGATAGGGAGTGGGATAGCTTGATCTTGGTTTCAGATAAAGCTCGGCGCAACATCGTGGGCCGAAGGGCCTGTTCTGTGCTGTACGGTTCTATGTTCTATGTATGCCTCCTTTTTCACTAAGCTCACAATCTCTCGTCATCCAACGTTTCTGAATCTTGATCGTTCATTTTTACAGGGACATTCTTGTCCTGAATTGTTAACAACTGACTTTTAAAAGACTCCCACATATCGGATGTGGATTTACCCTCAAACAGCTGCCCCCAGTCTACACTCCCGAGCTCCAGCCTAATACTGTCGTCGTTAGCCTTCCCCCAGTTTAGTACTTTCACTCTGGGACTACTTCTATCCCTTTCTACAAGTAGCGTGAAACTTATAGAATTATGATTACTGCTCCCAGAATGGTTCCCTTGTGGAAACAACCAAATACTTAGTTTTTTCACTATTCACAATGCAATTTCACAATGTAATAAATATGCAAATCGATAAATAATATCATTGGAAAACCCCTAAGCTAATCCCAATTGCCCGCATTTGGCCCATATCCCTCTCTATACCCATCTTAACCACGTAACTGTCTAAATGCTTTTTAAAAGACAAGATTGAACCCGCCTCTACTACTGCCTCTGGCAGCTTGTTCCAGACACTCACCACCCTGTGTGTGAAAAAATTGCCCCTCTGGACACTTTTGTATCTCTCCCCTCTCACCTTAAACCTATGCCCTCTAGTTTTTAAACTTACATTCAGCAACCAAAATAAACAGGAATAACTGATCTGTTTAAAATGACATGTGTGTTGTGTGTGGTGATGCCAACCCGTGCAGTGCATGCTGCCTGGGGGTGGGGCACCACTCAGTTGATGCTGATGAGGGTTCTGCCCTCAGTTGTATACCAGTGGCGTGCATTTTGGGCAAGCCCACAGACCACCTGCAGGACCCTCGCACATGGCCACTGGCGGGCAGTCCACATTTTGGGAGCCACTGACTCACACGAGGCACCGAGAGGGTGAGAAAGCGACCAAAATAAAATCACACCGAACAACAGTGGAAGGCAGTGAGTGATCCCCACCTGCTGGCAGCACAAAGTACTGCAACAGTGCAACCTGCATTACCGTTGCACAGGCCTGGCGAGGGGCGAGAAAGGGCGGGCGGGCGAGGGGGGGGAAGAAGAGAGAAAGGGCGGGCGGGGGGGGGGGGGGGGGGGGGGGGCGGAGAAAGCAAGACAGTAAGCAAGAAAGGGCAAGAGCAAAAGAGTAAGAAAACAGAGTGCAGAGCTGAGATCTGATCCATTGGTTGCGGGATCATTTAGCTGTGTCTATTATCTGCTGCTTATGCTGTTTGACATGCCAGTAGTCTTGTTTGGTAGCTTCACCAGGTTGACACCTCATTTTTAGGTATGCCTTGTGTTGCGCCTGGCATGACCCCCTGCACTCTTCACTAAACCAGGGCTGATTCCCTGGCTTGATGGTAATGGTTGAGTGGGGGATATGCTGGGCGAGGAGGTTACAATTCTGCTGCTACTGATGGCCCACAGCGCCTCACAGATCCCCAGTCCTGAGCTGCTGGGGAGGAGACAGGAAGAACAGAGCGAGCACCCGCTCACATTCTCACACCTCCCTCAGGAAAACGCATCAGGCGATCAGCAATCAGCCACGTTAGGGATCCTCCTGTCTGTAACGGCTGCAGCAACCTGAGAGAGGAGAAAGGGTCAGCATGGGCTAGGGTCACTCACCCTGCGGACAATCGGTGCCGTCCACTTGTGCGCCGGTTGACCCCTCGGAGAGCAGCTGAGCAGGCTGGTGTCCCAGTGCGGGAACACTGAACTCGTGCCGACACTTCAGACACTGCAGCTTGGGGAAATCCTCCTGCATTGCTCGCTGATTGGATTCCAGTGCCTCATTCAGAATCTTCACCAGCATCTGAAACACCAAGAGAGGGTTAGGGCTTGGGGACTGAGGAGGGGCTGAGGCAAGGGGACAGAGGACCTCAATCAGTATAAAAATTAAATCTTTACCGAGGGGAAGAGCTCTCCTCATCACCCAGGAGTTTGTTTTAGTTCTGTTTTTAGTTTATTTATTGTCACAAGTACTGTGTACAGTTCTGGTCACCCTATTATAGAAAGGATATTATTAAACTAGAAAGAGTGCAGATAGGATTTACTAGGATGCTTTGGGTTATAAGGAGAGACTTGATGGTTTGAGTTATAAAGGAGAGACTGGATAGACTGGGACTTTTTTCTCTGGAGTGTAGGAGGCTGAGGGGTGATCTTATAGAGGTCTATAAAATAATGAGGGGCACAGATCAGCTAGATAGTCAATATATTTTTCCAAAGGTAGGGGAGTCTAAAACTAGAGGGCATAGGTTTAAGGTGAGAGGGGAGAGATACAAAAGTGTCCAGAGGGACAATTTTTTCACACAGAGGGTGGTGAGTGTCTGGAACAAGCTGTCAGAGGTAATAGCAGAGGCGGGTTCAATTTTGTCTTTTAAAAAGCATTTAGACAGTTACATGGGTACGATGGGTATGGAGGGATATGGGCCAAATGCGGGCAATTGGGACTAGCTTAGGGGGTTTAAAAAAAAGGGTGGCATGGACAAGTTGGGCCGAAGGGCCTGTTTCAATGCTGTAAACCTCTATGACTCTAAGCTTATATTAACACTGCAATGAAGTTAGTGAAAATCCCCTAGTCGCCACACTCTGGCGCCTGTTCGGGCAGACTGAGGGAGTATTTAGCACGGCCAATGCACCCTAACCAGCTCGTCTATTCCCTCCCCACAGATGCTGTCAGACCTGCTGAGATTTTGCAGCATTATCTGTTTTTGTTTCAGATTCCAGCATCCGCAGTATTTTGCTTTTAACCAGCATGTGTTTCAGACTGTGGGAGGAAACCGGAGCACCTGGAGGAAACCCACACAGACACTGGGAGAACGTGCAGTCTCCGCACAGACAGTGACCCAAGCCGGGAATCAAAGCCGGGTTCCTGGCGCTGAGAGGCAGCGGTGCTAACCACTGTGCCGTTAAGAGGAGATTCAATAGTGTTACTCTAAGTTGTGAAAGGTTTTGATCGAGTGACTGTTTCCTGAGGAGGAGATGGATTCAGTAACTAGAAAACAATGATTTAAGATAATCAACAAAACAGAACCAAAGGGAGATGAGATTTTTTGTAAACACAGTGAGCTGCTATGATCTGGAAAGGACTGGCTGCATAGCTCATTTTCCATTGCCGAAAGAGAGACATATCGAAGCTTTCTGTCTTGTACTCATCAGGATACTTTGCAAGAATACCAATAAGGGGAAAACAACAATTTATACTCTACGAAAAAAAGAGTGTTGATTGGTTGGCAAGTGGGTTCCAATTGGTAGGGGCATGAAGAATGCACCAGTTGATGGTGACTGATAGTTAACTACCAAGTATTGTTTGAAATTCAAACCAGGTCGCTTGAACCTGCTTGGTCAAGGCATTGCACTGAGGAATGAACCATCAAATGACTACCACTTTGTTCAGCTGAAACAGGTACAATGTGTGTATACGTTCTTCCTGTCTGCAAAAATAGGGTCCTGTGTATTGATGCATGTATGGAGCTTCCAGTACATGCAAATGCACCACACTACAAGCCAAATTGAATCCTAAATTGCTTGTCAGCGTAATTCTTAGCATGCTGCGTAAATGCCCTCTAAAATGGCCCAGCAATCAAATCAGTTCAAAGGCCATTAGTGCAGTTAAGGGCAATAAATGCCGGCCCAGCCAGCGACGTCCAAAGCCCGTGAAAGAATTATTTTAAAAGATGCAGATTCAGATACCTTAGGCAGTGAATTCCAGATGATCACCACACGCTGGGTGAAAAAGATTTTCATTATGTCCCGTCTAATCCTACCAATTACCTTGAATCCATTTCCCCTGGTAAATGACCCCTCTGCTACGGGAAACAAGTTTTTCCCGTCTACCCCTCAATTTTGTACACCTCAATTAGGTCATCTCTTACAGTCCCACGTTCTAAGAAAAACCACCTTAACCGATCCAATCTCTCCTCAAAGCTGCAATTTAAAACCCTGGCAAACATTCTTGTAGCTCTCCTCTGCACTCTTTCCAGAACAATTATGTCCTTCCTGTAATGTGGTCACCAGAACTGTGCACAAAACTCCAGCTGTGGCCTAACCAGATGTTATACATTTCCATCACTACATCCCTGCTTTTGTATTCAATATCCCGTCCAGTAAAGGAAAACATTCCATACGCTTTCTTGACCAACCTTGTCCACCTGTCCTGCCTCCTTCCTTTGAGTGCAAGGCAAAAAGTTTCCACACGTCTCTTTCTTCAGCAAGATTCAAGATCTGTATTAGCAAACGACTATTTGGATTATTTTTTATATTCCTTCCTGGGAATCACTGACGGGTCTGTCATTAGCTGCCCAACACCAATTGCTCCCGAGATGGTGCTAAGCTGTTCTTTTAACAACCGAGTGTCTCGCTCGGCCATTTCAGAGGGCATTTAAGAGTCAACCACATTGCTGTGGCTCTGGAGTCACAGGTAGGCCAGACCGGTTAAGGACGGCAGATTTCCTTCCCTAAAGGACATTAGTGACCCAGATGGGTTTTTACAACAATCGGCAATAGTTGCACGATTGTGATTATTGATGCCAGTTTTTGAATTCTAGATTTTACATTTTCCACCTGCCACATTGGAATCTAGATTCAGGTCTCTAGGCTCTAGATTACTTGGGATGTCCAATCACGTAATCAGAATCCCAGTGAACACCGCCCCAACGAAGGGCAGTGCAACGGATTTAATCGTAACTTTCAAATTTCTGATCAACAGCAGAGTCAAGGGCAACGGGAACAGGCTGGAAAATGGAGTTAAAATTGGATTGGCCACAATTAGGGTTGCTAATTGCATTTAAATGTTTTCCTGGAGGTTTCATCACGTGACTTGCCCTCCAGCCATTTGTCAGCGGGCACATCCTGGTGATGCACAGCCTTCCTACACCAATCAGAAAGGAGAAAGACTCAATACCCAATTGGATGAGGCTTGACTATCAAACAGCCTTTCCCCCGGCATTTTCAATGTTATTATAATCTGGTAAAGGGAAATGTTCAAAGAACATTTCAAAAAAAAGTTATAATTTCACTCCTGAAAGATTTGACTAAGGTAATTCAAAGAAGATGCAGGGCTTGGACATATTCCTTTAGTTTGCAGAGAACTGGTCCATGTGTCTGAATGTGTGTCACTTCTAAGCATAAATGAATCATGTCCGAAGCTTGACCAATTATCTTAAATTGGTTGTTAGTGTAGCTCTTAGCACACATAGGATTGTTCAACAAGTGCTGCCCAATCAAGAAATCACAACAGTTCTGAATTAGCCGGGAACTTGGAAAAGTCTATAGTTCCCCCATTGCTTTCTTCACTACAACACTTTGGCCAGAGTCAACTTACTAATCAATGAGTGCCCCTTCTCTGGTGATCATTTGAAATTTGGTATTCTTGTGTTTGTCCTGATGAGTGTAGGAAGAAAAGCTTCAGCAGCATGCCTCTCTTTCTAGCAGTACTCTAATGAATCAAGACCAATATATCCTTCCCAAGTTGCGCATGGGAGGTTTCTTTTCCACACTCACCTCGGAGGCGACCTGGGGGTTTTTGTCCAGGATGACGTATTTCCTCCTTCGTTTGTCCCTGCGGATGTAACTGAAGCAGCACTCCACTGCGGGGAGAGCCCGGCCTCTGCTCTGCCGAGAAAGGCAAGACTCAGAATTATTTTCCTGGAATAAAGAAGACCTGGTTACGACGGGGCCTTGGCTGAGGGCGAGTGGTGGGGAGACACAACATGCACTTCGTAAAAGCCGTCTGGCGGAGGCACGGTTGAGGAGGTTGCACCACTCAGTGAAAAGGTTCCTCTTCCTTCAATCCCCACCCCTCTGTACCGCACCCCCCACCCACCCCGAATCCCCAAACTGCCCTATTCCCAGGGAATGAACAGAACAGAGACTGGTGTCTAAACAACTCTCACTGCGGCCCCAGGTAGCTGGTTGTGTACATCAGCGTCCCTATCCCAGCATCTCAAAATCATCAGTCACACAAAACAAAGTGAAGGGCCCATCAGCTTTGGCTGGCATAGAACATAGAACAGTACAGCACAGAACAGGCCCTTCGGCCCACGATGTTGTGCCGAGCTTTATCTGAAACCAAGATCAAGCTATCCCACTCCCTATCATCCTGGTGTGCTCCATGTGCCTATCCAATAACCGCTTAAATGTTCCTAAAGTGTCTGACTCCACTATCACTGCAGGCAGTCCATTCCACACCCCAACCACTCTCTGCATAAAGAACCTACCTCTGATATCCTTCCTATATCTCCCACCACGAACCCTATAGTTATGCCCCCTTGTAATAGCTCCATCCACCCGAAGAAATAGTCTTTGAACGTTCACTCTATCTATCCCCTTCATCATTTTATAAACCTCTATTAAGTCTCCCCTCAGCCTCCTCCGCTCCAGAGAGAACAGCCCTAGCTCCCTCAACCTTTCCTCATAAGACCTACCCTCCAAACCAGGCAGCACGTGTGTGGAAATGTCACCCCTAAGTGCACAAAGACTAGGAACAACAAATGAGGCAGAAGATCCCAACAGCAATGCTCAGTCCATGCCAGTATATTACCCCCAATCCCACATGCTCCAAGTTTGTTTACCAGCCTTGTGTAAGACCTCATAGAAAGTCTTCTCAAAATCCAACGCACATCAACCTTATCGAGTTACATCCGCCTAAACCTCCAACAGGTTTGTCAAACATGATTTTCCTTGTATAGTGACTCTGCCCGATCCTACCATTTCTTTCCCAGTGCCCTGTTATCCTTTATAATAGACATCACCTCGGGAACACCACCACATACAAAGTTCACTTCCAAGCCACTTGATATCATGACTTGGAAATCTATCGGTGTTCCCTCACAATCACGGAGTCAAAATCTTGGAACACCCTAACTGCACAATGGGTGTACCTACACCACATGGCCTACAACCGTTCAAGAACATAGAACATAGAACATTACAGCGCAGAACAGGCCCTTCGGCCCACGATGTTGCACCGACCAGTTAAAAAAAAACTGTGACCCTCCAACCTAAACCAATTTCTTTTCGTCCATGAACCTATCTACGGATCTCTTAAACGCCCCCAAACTAGGCGCATTTACTACTGATGCTGGCAGGGCATTCCAATCCCTCACCACCCTCTGAATCCCTCACCACCCTCTGACAGTTTTGGTCTCCTTACTCGAGAAAGGATATACTGGCACTGGAGGGGGTGCAGAGGAGACTCACTAGGTTGATTCCGGAGTTGAGAGGGTTGGCTTATGAGGACAGACTGAAGCTATACTCATTGGAATTCAGAAGAATGAGGGGAGATCTTATAGAAACATATAAGATTATGAAGGGAATAGATAAAATAGAAGCAGGGAAGTTGTTTCCACTGGCAGGTGAAAATAGAACTGGGGGGCATGTCCTCAAAATAAGGGGAAGCAGATTTAGAGTGGAGTTGAAGAGGAACTTCTTCACCCAAAGGGTTGTGAATCTGTGGAATTCCCTGTCCAGTGAAGCAGTTGAGGCTACCTCATTGAATGTTTTTAAGGCCAGGATAGATACATTTTTGAACAGTAAAGGAATTAAGGATTATGGTGAGCGGGCGAGTAAGTGGAGCTGAGTCCACAAAAAGATCAGCCATGATCTTATTGAATGGCGGAGCAGGCTCGAGGGGCCAGATGGCCTACTCCTGCTCCTTATGTTCAGACAGCTCACCACCAACTTCTCATAAGTTAAGATATAGGAGCAGAATTAGGCCATTCGGCCCATCGAGTCTGCTCCGCCATTCAATCATGGCTGATACGCTCCTCATCCCCATTACCCTTCAACCCATTACCAATTAAAAATCTGTCTAACTCCTCCTCAAATTTACTCACTGTCCCAGCATCCACCGCACTTTGGGGTAGTGAATTCCACAGATTCACAGCCCTTTGGGAGAAGTCGTTTCTCCTCAACTCTGTTTTAAATTTGCTGCCCCTTATCCTGAGACTATGACCTCTCGTCCTAGAATGCCCCACAAGAGGAAGCATCCGCTCCACGTCTACTTTATCCAAAACTTTTATCATCTTATATACCTCAATTTTATCTCCCCTCATTCTTCTAAATTCCAGAGAGTACGGGCCTAAACTGTTCAATCTCTCTTCATACAACAAACCCCTCATCTCTGGAATCAATCTAGTGAACCTCCTCTGAACTGCCTCCAATGCCACTACATCTTTCCTCAAATAAGGGGACCAAAACTGTGCACAATACTCCAGGTGCAGTCTCACCAATGCCTTGTATAGTTGCAACAATACTTCCTTACCTTTATATTCTATTCCTTTAGCTACAAATGCTAACATTTCATTCTTTGGGCAATTAGGGATGGATAACAAATGCTGGCCTGGCCAGTGACACCCACATCCTGAGAGTGAAGAGATAAGGTTTGCCGCTATAACAGGAACATAAAGAATAAGCCCAGTTCAGTGGTTATGTTCAGCCTCTCCTCCACGGAATCAGCAAGCCCGGCTTGTACGTGGTGTGTTAGTGTCGGACATACAAGGGAGGGTGTGAGTGAGTGACCACCTTTTCCCCCAGTGCATTATAACAGAGGTAGTGCCTGTGCCAGAGTATGCACACCTACTTGTGACAGTGACAGAGAGGATCGTTTTTTACCCAGCGTGCATTGGCTGTCCTTTACCGTTGCTCTCGGTGAGGGGAGGGGGAAATACCTGCGGGTCTGCGAACCACACTGCTGTCAATCCTCAGCCACAGACCTAAAGGAAACTAAACATACAACTGGATACAACACGCTAGTGGTATTACTGACACATCATCGACAGATCCACCAGCGTCTTATCAAAATAGATCAACTTGTTTCTTAAGCAGGCAGGTTAACAAACACGAGTTACATTCTGTTCCAAGAAAGTGGATGAGTCCCAGTGCGTTCTTCACCTCAAAAGCCAGTGTTGGAGGGACGGGGAAACCTTCAGCTCGCTGGAAGTGAGGTGTTGCTTTAAAACAGCGTGCAGTGACAGAGGGCCCTCGAACGTACTCCCACAAAGCAAAAAACACACACATGCACAGCAGGCAAAAGACAAGACTTTGAGATATACTGTTGTTGTAAATAAGAGGACCAGATCATCAGGATCATTTCAATTCAGCATGAACACCCTGCGATTTACTCAAACTCTGTTGGACTTGTCGGGCAACGTAAGAAGAGTAAGAGCACGTTAGTTATAACAGTGGCTGCTGGGGAAATTATTCGGGGAGTGAAGGGCACAGTCTACAAAGCCCAGAGAACCAGGATTTTTTTTTTTTTTACACGGCGTGTTAGGAAGATCTGGAAGGAACTGCCTGGAAGGGGAAAGGACAGTGGGAGCAGATTGGATAGTAATGTTTCCAAAATAAAAGTATTTACCAGGATGTTGCCTGGTATGGAGGGCATTAGCTATGAGGAGAGGTTGGAGAAACTTGGTTTGTTCTCACTGGAACGACGGAGGTTGAGGGGAGACCTGATAGAAGTCTACAAGATTATGAGAGACATGGACAGAGTGGATAGTCAGAAGCTTTTTCCCAGGGTGGAAGAGTCAATTACCAGTGGGCACAGGTTTAAGGTGCGAGGGGCAAGGTTTAAAGAAGATGGACAAGGCAAGTTTTTTTTTTTAAACAGAGGGTGGTGGGTGCCTGGAACTCGCTGCCGGGGGAGGTGCTGGAAGCAGATACAGTAGTGACTTTTAAGGGGCATCTGGACAAATACATGAATAGGATGGGAACAGAGGGATATGGTCCCCGGAAGGGTCGGGGGTTTTAGTTAAGTCGAGCAACTTGGTCGGTGCAGGCTTGGAGGGCCGAAGGGCCTGTTCCTGTGCTGTAATTTTCTTTGTTCTTTGTAAAACTGGTTAAATACTTGAGGAGAGATTGCATTGGTACAGGCTAAGAGCAGGGGGACTGGATTTATTGGACAACTCTGAAGAAGAGTTAGTATGGAGACGCCAGCTGCCTGCACTATGAGAATCTAAACTAGGATCCTGAGGACCACAGGTAAGACCGACAGTCACTCCAGCACTCGACTTACCTCCCAGAACTCCTCGGAGGTGTTTACGGCCGTCAGACTGCTCAGCTCCAGCTTTTCCAGGATGTCCGCATTCATCAGGTCCACCTCCAGGAGCTTGTCCTCGGTTACTCGCAGGAAGATCCAGCTGCTTTCCAGCTCAGGTTCCTCCTCCACCAAACGCCCAACAATGAAGGGTTGGCAGACGTCTACGGAAGGAAAGACAGATTTGCACATGTACAGTGACTTTCACAACCTCAATGTCTGAAAGTGCTTTCCAGCCAATGAAATATTTCAATTAATGTTGGAAAGATGCTGGCATTATGGAAATATCACTGGACTGGACGAATAATCCTATAAAGGGGACGCTGGAAATCTGAAATAAAAACAGAAAATTCTGGATAAACTCAGCAGGTCAGGCAGCATCTCTGGAGAGAGAAACAGAGTTAACGTTTCGAGTTATATATGGCTCTTCCAAAATGGTCAGACAGACTTGAAATGTTAACTCTGTTTCGCACTCCACAGCCTGACCTACTGAATTTATCCAGCATTTTCTATTTTGATATTAGTAATCCAGAATCATAGAATCCCTACAGTGCAGAAGGAGGCCATTCAGCCCATCGAGTCTGCACCGACCACAATCCCACCCAGACCCTCTTCCCGTAACCCCACATATTTACCCTGATAATCCCCCTGACATTAGGATCAATTTAGCCTGGCCAATCAACCTAACCTGCACATCTTTGGACTGTGGGAGGAAACCGGAGCACCCGGAGGAAACGCACACAGACACGGGGAGAATGTGCAAACTCCACACAGACAGTGACCCAAGGCTGGAATTGAACAAAGAACAAAGAAAATTACAGCACAGGAACAGGCCCTTCGGCCCTCCAAACCTGCAGTGACCATGCTGCCCGACTGAACTAAAGCCCCCTACCCTTCCGGGGACCATATCCCTCTATTCCCATCCTATTCATGTATTTGTCAAGACGCCCCTTAAAAGTCACTACCGTATCTGCTTCCACTACCTCCCCAGGCAACGAGTTCCAGGCACCCACTACTCTGTGTAAAAAATCTGCCTCGTACATCTCCTTTAAACCTTGCCCCTCGCACCTTAAACCTTAAATTGACTCTTCCACCCTGGGAAAAAGTTTCTGACTATCCACTCTGTCCATGCCTCTCATAATCTTGTAGACTTCTATCAGGTCTCCGCTCAACCTCCGTCACTCCAGTGAGAACAAACCAAGTTTCTCCAACCTCTCCTCATAGCGAATACCCTCCATACCAGGCAACATGGTCCTTAGCGCTGTGAGGTAGCAGTGCTAATGCCCTGGGAACTCCGGTTCAAATTCATATCAGCACCAGGTGGAATTTAAATTCAATTCCTAACATCTGGAATATAATGCTAATCTCAGCGATGATGGCCATGAAACTAACATCGATTGTTGTAAAAATCCATCCGGTTCAATAATGTCCTTTAGGGAAGGAAATCTACTGTCCTTACCCGGTCTGGGTGTGACGTTAGTGTACCTTTAAGAGATTTTTTTTTAAAATCACGTTCTCTGCAGCTGTGTTGCTGAGTTGTCCATAGAGCCCTTTGATTCCTCCTTCAGTGGTTTAAATGGGGTCTGTTCATTTTTACTCGGTCTGTTTTATGTCCCTGCATTGTTAGGAGGAAGGCCAGGTGTTCTGGACAGTTTTTCTTTCTTCCTATTGAACTTAAGGTTTCATTTTCTGTTTGGCTACGGAAGTAGGTTTAGAAGCCACATCAGACTGAAAGCAGCATCTTTCTCTCTCTCCTTGGTTTTTGGAAATTCTGCTGGTTAGCTGAAAGCAAGGCTTCTTGCCTTCCTGGAATAGAGAATCTGCTGTTGGTGGTTTGACCAAAGTCTCTCCCTGGTGTTCTGGGAAGCTGTTCTGACTCCAAGCCTGTGTGTGTGTGTGTGTGTGTGTGTGTGTGCCTCAAGAGAACTGTAGCATTCAACCAAAGGACTCAGTTCCAGTATCACGTGAGCAGTAGTCTTTGCTGTGTTAAACCTGTGGAAAGGGTATTTTTGTCTAAAGGAAATTTTATTCGATTGGATCAGATATATTTGTTAAGGGTTATTATATATTACTATGGTTGTTTTGTTTTTGGTTGTAATTGCTAAAAGTTATTGCTAATTTTCTTTCTATACGTGTTAACTATATTCTTAAATAAATTATGTTTGATAAAAGCTCCTTAGTGGGTCATTTGAATCATACCTGAAGTGAAACATACCGTGCTTATCCTAGCCAAATTCAAGGTGCAAAACCTACGGTCCAGGCGGATTCCATAAAACATTTTGGAGTTTCTGACCTGGATCATAACAGGGCTACATGTGACTCCAGACCCACAGCTGCATGGTTGACTCTTAACTGCCCTCTGAAATGGCCGAGCGAGACACTCAGTTCAAGGGCAATGAAGGATGGACAACAAATGCTGGTCTTGCCAGTGACGTCCACTTCCCAGAGAATGAATAAAAGAAAGTTTTTGCACTCATCATTAACATAGGATCCTCATTTTTCTAAACTCTAATGGGTAGAGCCCAACCTGCTGAATCTGACCTCATAAGATAACACCTTCATCCCAGGAATTCGCTAGTGGATCTTCTCTGAACTGTTTCGAATATAATTATAGCCCTCCTTGGGTAAGGAGACCAAAACTTAAATAGTACCCCAGATGCAGCCTCACCAAGGCCCCGTACAGCTATAGCAACGCTTCCCTACTTTTATGATCCATTCTGCTTACAATCAAAGCCAACATTCCAGTTGGTTTCCTAATCACTTGCTCTACCTGCATGTTAGCTATGAGATTCATGCACCAGGACACCCAGATCCCTCTGTACTACCACGTTCTGTAATCCCTCTACATTTAAATAAGATATTGTTTTTCTCGTCTTCCTGCCAAAATGGACAAGTTCACATTTTCCCGCTCATTTAACCTGTCCATATCCCTTTGCAGATTCTGTCCTTGTCACAACTTACTAATGGGCAGCACGCTGGCTAGCACTGCTGCCTCACAGCGCCAGGGATCCGGGTTCCATTCCTGGCTTGGGTGACTGTGTGGAGTCTACACGTTCTCCCCATGTCTGCGTGGGTTTCCTCCGGGTGCTCCGGTTTCCTCCCACAGTCCAAAAGATGCACTGGCCGTGCTAAATTCTCCCTCCGTGTACCCGAACAGGCGCTGGAGTGTGGCGGCTAGGGGATTTTCACAGTAACTTCATTGCAGTGCTAATGTAAGCCTACTTGTGACACTAATAAATAAACTTACTCTCTTACTGATCTTTGCGCCATCAGCAAATTTAGCAACCATTAATCCAGTCCCATCATCCAAGTCATTAATATAGATTTAAATAATTCCAGATGTTTCACTATGAGATTACTAATTAACCGTGCCTTATTGCAGAACACTCGATCTAAAATAGCTTTGCCCCTGGCACTTTGCACAGACTTCCTTGTACCTCTCACGGTCTCTTCCTCCTCCTTCTCTTCCTCCCGCGTCTCCACCAGCGGCGCAGAGTCGTTCAAATAAGTCCCTTCTTCGGGAGTGAGGTAGTTGGAGATGGCACATTTGTCACGGCTGCTGCTGGGCGGGGCGACTAGGGTGGTCTCGTCCCCTCTGCCGGGTTCCGCCGAGTCCTCAGAGATGCCATCCAGGCTGTTGCTACGCAGGAAGATGCTGGTGGAGCTGTCGGCATCGTCCTTGATAGAAGCGTTAGCCGCCTCGGAGTCCATGGTTTCCTCCTCCTTGGGGCTGTTCAGGTGATGCTGGTAACGCAGCCAATCATCACCAATCTGACCGCGGAGTTCATCCATCTTCTTAATGTCCTCCTGATGCTGCAGGACAATGTCTGCGGAGTGAAGAGAATGGATTTGAAAAATCAGGAACGTGAAACAGTTTTACAAACAGGAAAATTGGCCAAACTCTCCTACCCATGTAGTAATTTTTCCCTTTTCCCTGGTCATTGATTTCACACGAGGACGGCCTCAACCGGGATATTGGGTTCATGTCACACTATTTGTAACTCCCACAGTTGCGTGGACCTGCAGAGTTTCACTGGCTGTCTTGTCTGGAGACAATACACATCTTTTTAGCCTGTCTTGATGCTCTCTCCACTCACATTGTTTCGTTTCTTAAAGACTTGATTAGTTGTAAGTATTTGCATTCCAACCATTATTCATGTAAATTGAGTCTGTGTCTTTATAAGCTCTGTTTGTGAACAGAATTCCCACTCACCTGAAGAAGGGGCTAAGAGCTCCGAAAGCTTGTGTGGCTTTTGCTACCAAATAAACCTGTTGGACTTTAACCTGGTGTTGTTAAACTTCTTATTGATTTCAAAGCCAGGCAAGTTGGTGTTTGTAAAATTATTTTAAAAATTATAAAATGCCAAGAGGTGAAAGTATTGCATGGTCCCTTTAAAAAGGCGGTGTCTTTTTCTGTACTTAGAATTTTAAAAAATGCAGGTGCATATGGTGCTAGTACACAGACTGAAACATTGTATTGAGGGGCCAGGCAGTAGTGTTGCCAAGACAACAGGCTGTTTTTGAATTTTAGCCAGTTTAAATTAGGTACTTAACTACTAGCAACCTATTAAATTTGAAATTGATGTTTTGGTAATCTGAGAATCAATCATATGGTGGGAAATATTGAGATGTCATCAGGGGTATAAGAGATGGGGGGCAGTGAGACACCTGTCACTGCTCACAGCTTCGAGAGAGAGAGAACTGCTGACTCTCATGGCCTCATTTATGTCTTAAAAGAAAGCCTCATCTCAAAAGTGAAGATAGCAAAGAAGAAAGACGACCAGAAGATTCTAGAAGATGACAAAACTGGTTGTAAATTAGAGTGACTAAAAATTCTATTTTTTTTGTTAATAAGTGGGAATTGTATTTATCTAAACAGCATTCCACTGGAATAGTGTCTTATTCGGTTTGTTAATAGTTTAGTTAACCTGTTGACTGTTAGTTAGATAAAGTGTTACTTGTTTTTTTTAAAGAGTCTCAGGGAGTTATTTTGATTTAACTACAAAAAGTTGCTGAAGAGCCAATTGTATTACTTCTCTCACACTTTTTACAGATTATGAAGTGAGGTACTCCTCTGAGCGGTTAGGTGCTAGTTCTCTGAGGGGAGATCAAATTCCGCTTCATAACACCTACCCACTAAATAATTTCTCCCTTTTTCCCTGTCATTGATTCCAAAGGTAGTCATGATGTGGAGATGCCGGCATTGGACTGGGGTAAACACAGTAAGAAGTCTCACAACACCAGGTTAAAGTCCAACAGGTTTATTTGGTAGCAAATACCATTATGGTATTTGCTACCAAATAAACCTGTTGGACTTTAACCTGGTGTTGTGAGACTTCTTACATTGATTCCAAAAGCAGACACTCTTAAGGATGAAATCTCAAACAAATGTAATGGTCTAAGAGTAGGGATATGTTTACATTATACAGTTGGGTAGGTATTGCGGCCACAGGTACAGTTTTGGTCTCCTTATTTAAGAAATCATATGTTATATTTGTAGTTCACTTGACCTATTCCTGGGATGAATGGGTTGCCTTATGAAGGTTGTACGTATAACCATTGGAGTTTAGAAGATTGAGAGGTGATCTTATTGAAACCGGAAAAAAGTCACAGCACAGAAGGAGGCCATTCAGCCCGTCTTGCTCATGCCAGCCCAAGGACACTCAGGTGCCCTTTCTAATCCTACCTTCCTGTACCCGGCTCGTAGCCCTGTAGCTTATGGCACTTAAGATCCTGAGCAGATTTGACAGAGTGGGTGCTGAAAGGATGTTTTCCCTTGTGGGAGAGACTGGAACTAAGGAACACAGTTTAAATGTAAAGCATTTAAGATGAAGATCATAGAAATCATAGAATCATAGAAACCCTACAGTGCAGAAGGAGGCCATTCGGCCCATCGGGTCTGCACCGATCACAATCCCACCCAGGCCCTACCCCCACATATTTTACCCGCTAATCCCTCTAATCTACACATCCTAGGACTCTAAGGGGCAATTTTTTAACGTGGCCAATCAACCTAACCCGCACATCTTTGGACTGTGGGAGGAAACCGGAGCACCCGGAGGAAACCCACGCAGACACGAGGAGAATGTGCAAATTCCACACAGACAGTGACCCGAGCCGGGAATCGAACCCGGGACCCTGGAGCTGTGAAGCAGCAGTGCTAACCACTGTGCTACCGTGCCGCCCACGGTAGATGATGAGAAATTTTCTCCGAGGGTCTTTGGTCTGTGGAATTCTTTTCCCAGAGAGCAGTGGAGGCTTGGTCATGGAATATTTTTCAGACAGGGTTAGAGAGAGTTTTGAGTAACAAGGAAGTCAAAGAGTCTTGAGGATGACAGGAAGGCACTGTTGAGGTCACAGTCAGACCAGCCATTATCTTCACTGGCAGAGCAGGTTTGAGGGCCGAATGGCCTCCGTCTGCACCTAATTTTCATCTATGTTCGTGAAGACCCAGTATTCCAATCAGCCTGCCCCCATCTGTGTTACAATAAATACAATCCTGTTTTCCCCATTTGTGTGTTACAATAAATCCAGTCCCCATTCCAGTCTGTTGGCGAACTTCACTGTCCTCCACCCATTTCACAATTCGAGCAATCAGTTGAACAATTCTAATCTCTCCCTCCATCGGCCGGTGCCCCAGATCGGGGAAACACTCACGTGACAAGACCGGTGTGCTTCGAGTGTCCTTGTCACTGTCACTTGGCTCAGAGATGCTGGCAGCGCGCACCTTGATCTTGCCCTGCAATTGGGGTGGGGTTAATATTCAAAAACAAGAAAAAGTAAAGTAAAACTTTGTCAGTTTGATTATGTACAAGATCTGGCATTCCACCTTCAGCACTAGTTGATTCCGGAGTTGAGAGGGTTGGCTTATGAGGAGAGACTGAATAGACTGGGGCTATACTCATTGGAATTCATGGGGGTGGGGGAATCTTATAGAAACATATAAAATTATGAAGGAAATAGACCAGATAGAAGCAGGGAGGTTGTTTACACCGGAGGGTGAAACTAGAACTAGGGGGATGGCCTCAAAATAAGGGAGAGCAGATTTAGGGCTGAGTTGAGGAGGAACTTCTTCACTCAAAGGGTTGTGAATCTGTGGGATTCCCTGCCCAGTGAAGCAGTTGAGGCGACCTCATTGAATGTTTTTCAGGCAAAGATAGATACATTTTTGAACAGTAAAGGAATTAAGGGTTATGGTGAGCGGGCGGGTAAGTGGAGCTGAGTCCATGAAAAGATCAGCCATGATCTTATTGAATGGCGGAGCAGGTTCGAGGGGCCAGATGGCCTACTCCTGCTCCTAGTTCTTATGTAAACACGTTGTACTGGTGTTTATACCCCACAAGAGCCTCCACCCACCCTACCAACATATCCCTCTATCCTTAATCCTTCACGTGTTTACCTAGATTCCCCTTAAATATATCTATACCATTCACCTAGACTACTCCCTGTGGTAGTATGTTCCACATTCACACCACTCTTTGGTAAAGATGTTTCTCCTAAATTTCTTATTGGATTTACTGGGGGTTGGTTTAGCTCAGTTGGCTGAACAGCTGGTTAGTGGTGCAGAGCCACCCCAACATCATGGGTTCAATTCCCGTACCAACTGAGGTTATTCATGAACCTTCTCAACCTTGCCCCTGGCCTGAGGTGTGGTGACCTTCAGGTTCAATCACCATGACGACTTTACCACTGGATTCATTAGTGACTATCGTGTCTTGTATTTATGATCTTGGATTCTGGAGTCCCCGCAAGTGTGGACGTTTTCTCTACGGCCAGCCAAATGCGAGAATGAGTGTTGAGGGACCTCTGTAGCTGCTTTATAACCGCGAGGTCTTACCTTTTTACGGGTGATTGATCCAGTAGTGCTGTCTGACGGATATACAGAGTCAGTGCGGTCACCGGCCAGCGAGGATTCCAGAACGTTCCTGAGGGTGCTGTTCCGCGGAGAGCGGCGCGCAGACTGCCCAATCAGGCGGCCAGACTTTGGTAGGTACTGCAAAGGGTGAAAGTTACATATTGGTTGAGGTTTGCAGTGTTGCAAGGAATCCAACTTCTGGACAGTGTGAGAGAGTACCGTGACTGAGTAGCACAACCCTACCCCACCCTCACTGCTTCCTATGCCACTCTGCCATGCCACCTCGTAGATCACTGGATCTCACCAATACCAGCCTCTCCATCCCTGCAGCAGATCACTGCCCCAATCCCACAGATCTATATGCAGCTGGCCAGATCCCCCAGCCTCAGAATGAGGAGATGATCATTCAGGACTGAGATGAGGAGAAATTACTTCAAAGGGTTGTGAATCTTTGGAATTCTCTATTCCAGAGTTGTGGGTGCTCCATCATTGAATCCATTTAAGGCTGGGATTGACTGAGTTTTGGTCTAACAGGGAATTGAGGAATATGGGGAGATGCAGGAAAGGGGAGTTGAAGCCCAAGATCAGCCATGATCGAGTTGAATGGCTTGATGGGACATTTGATCTATTCTTACTTCTATTTTGAGAGTCCATGCCTAACTACCCAACCTGACCAACCTCACGGGCCACTGCGAACCCCTCACAGGGATATCATCGGGACATATGAGAATCTAGGGGGCCCCTGCACCTGGTGGGTGCAGCTCAGAATCCGAGAATTGTTAGAAGGATGAGGGAGTTCAGTTATTTGGGTTATTCTTCTTAGAGTAGGGCGAGGGGGGATTTGGGAGGGGTGTTTAAAACCATGACGGTGACTAGACAGAGTACATCTGGAGAAACTACCCCCATTGGCAGAAGGATCGAGGACACGGATGTAAGTTGAATGGCAAAACGACCTCAGGGCAACAGGAGAAAACCTTGTCCATGCAGTGATTGGTTAGGATTTGGAATGCACAGGCCTGAGGTTATGGTGGAGGCAGATTCCATCAAGGCTTTCGGAAAAGGATCTGGATAAGCACCTGACAAGAAAGCATTTAGAGGGCTATGTAGCAAGGGCAGGACGTGGGACCAGCTCAGTTGTTTTTACAGAGAGCTGTCACGGACAGAATAGGCTGAATGCTTCTGTGCTGAAATACTCAATACAATGAGTCAGGACCTAGCAAGGGCGGAAGACCCCGTGCTGTACCGGTCCTGGGAGTGTTTGATGGGGACAGTGTAGAGGGAGCTTTACTCTGTATCTAACCCCGTGCTGTACCGGTCCTGGGAGTGTTTGATGGGGGACAGTGTAGAGGGAGCTTTACTCTGTATCTAACCCCGTGCTGTACCTGTCCTGGGAGTGTTTGATGGGGACAGTGTAGAGGGAGCTTTACTCTGTATCTAACCCCGTGCTGTACCGGTCCTGGGAGTGTTTGATAGGGACAGTGTAGAGGGAGCTTTACTCTGTATCTAACCCCATGCTGTACCTGTCCTGGGAGTGTTTGATGGGGACAGTGTAGAGGGAGCTTTACTCTGTATCTAACCCCGTGCTGTACCTGTCCTGGGAGTGTTTGATGGGGACAGTGTGAAGGGAACATTACTCTTACTTTAGCTGTATAACATGTGATGCATCCACTGACAAGAAAAGGATGAATAAGGGACGTTTCACCGTGAGGGTATACTCACCGCCAGTTCCGCCATTGTCAGTGGCTCTCCATCCAAAACCAGCTGTAGAAGAACAAGCAGGTCAGGGTTACAGTGCAATGAAATAATCAGAAGGGGTTATCGAATCATAGGAGGTTTACAGCATGGAAACAAGCTCTTCAACCCAACTTGTCGATGCCGCCCAGTTTTTAACATTAAGCTAATCCCAATTGCCCGCATTTGGCCCATATCCCTCTATACCCATCTTACCCATGTAACTGTCTAAATGCTTTTTAAAAGACAAAATTGTACCTGCGTCTACTACTGCCTCTGGCACCTTGTTCCAGACACTCACCACCCTCTGTGTGAAAAAAATGCCCCTCTGGATCCTTTTGTATCTCTCCCCTCTCACCTTAAACCGATGCCCTCTAGTTTTAGACTCCCCTACCTTTGGGAAAAGATATTGACTATCTGGCTGATCTGTGCCCCTCATTATTTTATAGAGCTCTATAAGGTCACCCCTCAGCCTCCTACGCTCCAGAGAAAAAAGTCCCAGTCTATCCAGCCTCTCCTGATGGGTTAGATTGAACCCACAAGTTATCAGCTTTGTCCCTTGGCCCCCTTTGACCCCCACTGTGAGGAGGACATTCCATGGCATCCCTCTCTACCCGGGGCAGGTGAGTGAGAGTAAAAATTTTTTGGAGAGATGAGATCAAACTCTTAGATCTTCAAGCGAATGGGCAACAATTCCAACCTCTCCTGACAGGACCCAGCAGCACTTAGACTGAAACACCAGTCAGCGGTTAGGAGCAGGGAAGTCAACCCCATCACCCCCTCTGCCCTCACTCCACCATTGGTGGCCGTGTCTTCCATTGACTGAGCCCCACGCTCTGTAATACCCTCTCTAAACCTCTCGGATCTCAGTGTCTCCCTTTGCAATACTCCTGAAACCTCCCTTTTTGACTAAACTTTCGCTCACCGCTAACATTGTCGAACGCTCATGTGAAGCATCTCGGAATGTTTCACTGCGATAAAGTGCATTTTAAATGCATCCTGTCGGTGGCCTTGTTGCTGGGCACCTGTCGTAGTCACAGTGAAGAGTACAGTGCAGACAAGAGAACGTGGTAAAAATCAGGGAGCGGTGCTGAGGAAGTTCCAAACTTGCAGACACCCAAATCCCTTTGTTGTCAGTGCAGACTCGATGGGCTGAATGGCCTCCTCCTGCACTGTAGGGATTGTATGAGAAAAAACAATCTCACCCAGGCCCTATCCCCGTAACCCCAGATATTTACCCCGCTAATCCCTCTAACCTACGCATCCCGGGACACTAAGGGGCAATTTAGCACAGCCAGTGCACCTAACCCGAACATTTTTGGACTGTGGGAGGAAACCAGAGCACCCAGAGGAAACCCACGCAGACACGGGGAGAACGTGCAGACTCCACATAGACAGTGAGCCAAGCCGGGAATCGAACCCAGGTCCCTGGAGCCTGTGGGGCAGCAGTGCTAACCACTGTGCCACCCTTTCTTCACGGTTTCTATTCACTCAGCAATGAAGGAAACAATCCAGGTTTGATTTCTCAGCTCCAAAATGGATGATCTCACACTTCCCCTCATTAAACACCATCTGCCGTAGTTTATCACCCACTCACTATCTGTGACATTGCCACACATTCCTGCATTTCTTAAACTTAGTGCAACAACCACCTACATTTTCGAAACATTTCTAACATGGCAGAATGTCCCAAGTACTTCACTGGAGCATTATCAAACACAATTCGACACCGAGCCACATGGAAGATGTTGGGATCAATGAGCAAAGTTTGCTTCGAGCTGGGTTTAAGGAGAGTCTTAAACAAGCAGAGGCGGGTAGTGAGGTTGAGGGAGGGAATTCCAGAACTTGTGATCGAGCCGCTCAAGGCACACCCACCAGAGGTGCAGCAATTAAAATTGGAGCAGGCTCAAGTGGCCAGAGCTGAAGGAGCGCAGGGGTCTCAGAGGATCGCAAGGTCGGAGGAGGTTACAGAGGTCGGGAGGGGTGAGCATGCAATGGCATTTAAAAGGAAGGATGTGAATTTTAAAATGGAGGCATTGCTGGATAAGGAGTCAACGTAGATCAGTGGGTGTGTGGGTGAGATAGAGGAACAGGACTTGATGTGAATCGCGACAGAAATCTTTATTTATTATTGTCACAAGTAGGCTTATATTAACACTACAATGAAGTTACTGTGAAAATCCCCTAGTCGCTACACTCCAGTTCGGGTACACCGAGGGAGAATTTAGAATGGCCAGCATGTCTTTCAGAATGTGGGAGGAAACCAGAGCACCCGGAGAAAGCCCATGCAGAGGGGCGGCACGGTGGCACAGTGGTTAGCACTGCTGCCTCACAGCGCCAGGCTCCTGGGTTGGGTCACTGTCTGTGTGGAGTCTGCACGTTCTCCCCGTATCTGCGTGGGTTTCCTCCGGGTGCTTAGGTTTCCTCCCACAGTCCGAAAGACATGCTAGTTAGGGTGCATTGACCGGAACAGGGGCCGGACTGTGGCGACTAGGGGAATTTCACAGTAACTTCATTGAAGTGTTAATGTAAGCCATACTTGTGACTAATAAATAAACTTTTTAACTTTAACAGCCGCGGGGAGAACGTGCAGACTCCACACAGACAGTGACCCAAGCCGGGAATCGAACCCAGGACCCTGGCGCTGTGAGACAGCAGTGCTAACCATGCCGCCCAAATGTTTGGACAATCTCAAACTCAGAGGGTAGACCCTGGGCAGCCAGTCAGCAGGGGACTGGAATAAGCAAGTCTACAGAGAACAAAAGAACTGATGAGAGTTTCAGCAAAAGATCAGCTGAGGGAGGTGTGGAATTAAGCAATGCTACAGAAGAAATTAGTGATGGTACAGATGTATGGACAGCTGGGGTGAGGAAGAATTGTACCCGGGAATGGCACTGAATCTGGCTGGAAGGGGGTGGGGGGGGGGGGGGGTTTATAAAGTGTGAAACTCTGCAACATATTGATCATTTCACCAGCACAGGAAAGGAGCACAGCAGCACAAAGCCATCCAAGGCACTGGAGGCAAGGGGTTTGTCAGATAGTGAAATCAGTTCCCATCTCAGCACAACACTGTTCCTGGGGGGGGGTGGGTGGGAAGGCCAGTGAGCAGCACCGTGAGGGTGTTGACTATACCAGCTCAAGGTTACAACAGATACTCACACGCATGAAGGCTGCTTTGGGGGAAAGATGATGGATGGTGCAGGGTCGGTGAGCTTTCTGGTAACACACTGGGTTCCCTTCGAGGAAGAGCTGCAAAAATAAGACACCGCCGGTTACACAACAGTTCTGTAGGTTTGACGGGGTACGAGGAATCAAATGAAGCAAATTAATTTCACAACTCGCAAAGCTCATACTGTCTGCTCAGATTGAGAAATATTCACACAGCAGAATGAAACAAATAGAAAAATGCTTCCACTGCACTGTCCCCATCAAACACTCCCAGGACAGGTACAGCACGGGGTTAGATACAGAGTAAAGCTCCCTCTACACTGTCCCCCATCAAACACTCCCAGGACAGGTACAGCACGGGGTTAGATACAGAGTAAAGCTCCCTCTACACTGTCCCCATCAAACACTCCCAGGACAGGTACAGCACGGGGTTAGATACAGAGTAAAGCTCCCTCTGCACTGTCCCCATCAAACACTCCCAGGACAGGTACAGCACGGGGTTAGATACAGAGTAAAGCTCCCTCTACACTGTCCCCATCAAACACTCCCAGGATAGGTACAGCACGGGGTTAGATACAGAGTAAAGCTCCCTCTACACTGTCCCCATCAAACACTCCCAGGATAGGTACAGCACGGGGTTAGATACAGAGTAAAGCTCCCTCTACACTGTCCCCATCAAACACTCCCAGGACAGGGACAGCACGGGGTTAGATACAGAGTAAAGCTCCCTCTACACTGTCCCCATCAAACACTCCCAGGACAGGGACAGCACGGGGTTAGATACAGAGTAAAGCTCCCTCTACACTGTCCCCATCAAACACTCCCAGGACAGGTACAGCACGGGGTTAGATACAGAGTAAAGCTCCCTCTACACTGTCCCCATCAAACACTCTCAGGACAGGTACAGCATGGGGTTAGATACAGAGTAAAGCTCCCTCTACACTGTCCCCATCAAACACTCTCAGGACAGGTACAGCATGGGGTTAGATACAGAGTAAAGCTCCCTTTACCCTGTCCCAGTGGATTTGGATCTCACCTTCAGAAGAGCTCCCCCTGCTGTACTTTAGGAACATTATTATTTTCTCTTTTCCTGGAGCAGCTCCAGAAGGATTGTCCTCTGGAAGGTTGGGATGTTCCATTCAGATTACTTCTATTCATTTCACATCGCACCTGCAGCCTAGGAAATGCAGGCCAAGCCTGGATTCCAGGAGGTTTACAAAACATCTGCCCACTCCCCAGCACGAGGCCCCTCAGTTACACGGACATTCAGCCTAGGTGCCCATTGAATCAGAAACTCCCAACACCAGCCATTATTCGCAACAGACTCGGCTCAGTTCACATATTCAAAGCTGATTCCCCAACACGATGCAGATATGTGCAGCTATGCTGCCCTGCCGATCCTCAAACACCCTCCCCCCACCTTGCTTCCCCTGCACCCACCTCCTTTAGGCTGTGTAACTGGGACAGTGGGGAGAGCTGTGCATGCTCCGAGATCATGTTATACGCCAGGTCCAGATGTTTCAGGTGCGATAAATGCTCCAGTCCTAGGAAGGGAAGAAGTTATCATCAGGGCGTAGGAAAGGACACGTTTACACTTATCTAGCACCTGTCTCCACCTCAGGAACCCCCCTCCACCCCGGGAAGGACTTTACAGCCTGTAACGTAAAGTCACTGTTGTAACAGCCTCCTCCTGTTCCCATTCCTCACGTTCCCATAGGGAGATGAGAAACTCTATTTTAAATAAACACTCCGCTGTTGTGGTCTGGAACGCGCTGCCAGAACGGATGCTGCCATCAGAATCAAGAACAATTTTCCCAAAGGGAATTGGATAAATACTTGGTGAAAACAATTGGGTGGTACGGTAGCACAGTGGTTAGCACTGCGACCTCACAGCGCCCAGGGTCCTGGGTTCAATCCCGGCCTCCATCACTGTGCAGAGTCTGCACGTTCTCCCCGTGTCTGCGTGGGTTTCCACCGAGTGTTCCGGTGTCCTCCCAAAGATGTGCAGGTTAGGTGGATTTAGGCCACGTTAAATTGTACCTTAGTATCAGGGGGTTTAGTTGGGTAAATGCGCAGGGTTACGGGGATAGGGCCTGGATGGAGGTGCAGACTCAATGGGCCAAATGGCCTGCTCCTGCACTGTAGGGACTCTATGTCTCTTAACAATGATCAGACTACAGGGAAAGAGGGAGGGGAGTGGGATTAATTGGATAGCACTTCCTAAGAGCTGGCACAGGCACGATGGGCTGAATGGCATCACCTCCCTGTAGCATCCTGGTGGCTAGAAAGAGGCAGCATAGAATTATAAAATAAATCATTTATGGGATGTGGGTTATTGGGTACCACCCAACCTTAATTGCCCTCAAGGTGGTGGTGGTTAGGGGTGAGCTGCCTCCTTGAACTGCTGCAGTCCATCCTGGGGCAGTGCAGTGCAACAGAGTGGCTTGCTAGGCCATTTCTGAAGGCAGTTAAGAGTCCGTGGGTTTGGAGTCACATCTCGGCCAGACCTGGTAAGGATGGCAGATTTCCTTCCATAAAGTGGACCAGATGTACTTTTACAACAATCAGAGCTTTATAGAACATAGAACAGTACAGCACAGAACAGGCCCTTCGGCCCACGATGTTGTGCCGAGCTTTATCTGAAACCAAGGTCAAGCTATCCCACTCCCTATCATCCTGGTGTGCTCCATGTGCCTATCCAATAACCGCTTAAATGTTCCTAAAGTGTCTGACTCCACTATCACTGCAGGCAGTCCATTCCACACCCCAACCACTCTCTGCGTAAAGAGCCTACCTCGGATATCCTTCCTATATCTCCCACCACGAACCCTGTAGTTATGCCCCCTTGTAATAGCTCCATCCACCCGAGGAAATAGTCTTTGAACGTTCACTCTATCTATCCCCTTCATCATTTTATAAACCTCTATTAAGTCTCCCCTCAGCCTCCTCCGCTCCAGAGAGAACAGCCCTAGCTCCCTCACCCTTTCCTCATAAGACCTACCCTCCCAACCAGGCAGCATCCTGGTAAATCTCCTCTGCACTCTTTCCAGCGCTTCCACATCCTTCTTATAGTGAGGCGACCAGAACTGCACACAATATTCCAAATGTGTTATATTCCAGGATTTATTGACTGAATTTAAATTAAACCAGCTGCCATGACGGGATTTGAATCTGTGTTCCCAGAGCTTTAGCCTGGAGCTTTGGATCACTGGTCCAGTGAACGTTACCGCTACACCAACGTTTCCCAGAAAAACCAATGCCAAATTTCCGGGAGAGAATCGGGTCTGCCTGACCCCGCCATGTTCTTGCAGAAACGGAACCATTTTAAATCCTCAGCCTAATAACTCTTACAGCATCAGTCTTACCATTGATAGTCTCCAATTCATTGTTACGCAGGAGCAGAGTGGTCAGCTGAACTCTGGAGCAGGAGCTGAAGACGGGCACTTTCTCCAGAAGATTGTAGCTCAAGTTCACATATTCCAGTTCGGACAGGGGCTGGGGGGTGAGGAGAGTTAGAGAGAGCAGGAGTTAGAAAGAGAGAAGCCTCAATTCGAGCCACAGGCAGCTACTGGGATGCGAGGCCTTGTGGACGAGTTTGATTGTATTGTTACGGAATATCCCACTTTCCGCTACCAAGTAGGACCCCATCATCACCCCCTCATCCTACACCCCCCCTCGTTGCTGGTCAATGCCCCCCTTCACCCTGCACTCACCTATTATCCATTTTTTAAAACATATCAATTTACGCTAGCTAGATCAGCATTTGTTGCCCATCCTTCATTGCTCGTGAAGGTGGTGGTGAGCTGCCTCCCTGAACCACTGCATGGGTGGAGGAACACCCACCATGCTGTCAGAGAGGGAATTCCAGGATTTTGGCCCAGTGACAGTGAAGGAATGGCAATATATTTCCAAGTCAGGATGGTGAGGGACTTGGAAGGGAACCTCCAGGTGGTGGCATTCCTAAGTGTCTGTTGCTACGTGTCGTGTAAGATGGCAGCAGTCTCAGATTTGGAAGGTGCTGCCTAAAGAACCTTGGGTGAGTTGCTGCAATGCACCTTGTAGATAGTACACGCTGCTGCCATTCTGTTGGTGGTGGATGGAGTGAATGCTTGTGGATGGGGTGCCAATCAAGTGGGCTGCTTTGCCCTGGATGGCGTTGAGCTTCTTGAGTGTAGTTGGAAATGCACCCATCCAGGCAATTCAAAAATATTCCATCACACTCCATGACTTGCACCTTGTAGATGGTGGACAGGCTTTGCGGAGTCGGGAGGTGAGTTTGATCTGATGCCATGACACTTCATAGGGCCCACAGTCGATGTTGAGGATTCTCAGGGCAACTCCCTCCTGACTGTATACCACTGTGCTGCCATATCTGCTGGGTCTGTCCTGCCCCTGAGACAGGACATACCCAGGAATAGTGATGGTGGTGTCTGGGACATTATCTGTATGATTACATGAGTATGACTATATCAGGTTGTTGCTTGACTAGGCTGTGAGACAGCTCTCCCAATTGTGGTACAAGTCCCGAGATGTTAGTAAGGAGGGCTTTACACGTCGACAGGGCTGGGTTTGCTCATCCCTTGTATGAAATGTACAGGCAGCAAGGAACACATCAGATGCTCGAGGAGTATAAAAAGTGCAAGAAGCTACTTAAGAGGGAAATCAGGAGGGCTAAAAGAAGACATGAGGTTGCTTTGGCAGACAGAGTGAAGGAAAATCCAAAGAGCTTCTATAGGTATGTTAGGAGCAAAAGGATAGTGAGGGATAAAATTGGTCCTCTTGAAGACCAGAGTGGTAGACTGTGTATGGAACCAAAAGAGATGGGGGAGATACTAAATGGGTTTTTTGCATCCGTATTTACTGAGGAAATGGGCATGGAGTCTACGGAAATAGGGCAAACTGGTAGGGAGGCCATGGAACCGTTACAGATTAAAGGGGAGGAGGTGCTTGCTGTCTTGAGGCAAATCAGAGTGGATAAATCCCCAGGACCGGACAGGGTATTCCCACGGACCTTGAGGGAAGCTAGTGTTGAACTTGCAGGGGCCCTGGCAGACATATTTAAAATGTCAGTATTCACGGGGGAGGTGCCGGATGATTGGAGGGTGGCTCATGTTGTTTAAAAAAGGTTCCAAAAGAAATCCGGGAAATTATCGGCCAGTAAGTTTGACGTCGGTGGTGGGCAAGTTATTGGAACGTGTGATAAGGGATAGGATCTACAAATATTTGGATAGACAGGGACTTATTAGGGAGAGTCAACATGGCTTTGTGCGTGGTAGGTCATGTTTGACCAATCTATTAGAGTTTTTCGAGGAGGTTACCAGGAAAGTGGATGAAGGGAAGGCGGTGGATGTTGTCTACCTGGATTTCAGCAAGGCCTTTGGCAAGGTCCCTCATGGGAGGTTAGTTAGGAAGGTTCAGTCGCTGGGTATACATGGGGAGGTAGTAAATTGGATTAGACACTGGCTCAATGGAAGAAGCCAGAGAGTGGTTGTGGAGGATTGCTTCTCTGAGTGGAGGCCTGTGACTAGTGGTGTGCCGCAGGGATCGGTGTTGGGTCCATTGTTGTTTGTCATCTATATCAATGATCTGGATGATAAGGTGGTAAATTGGATCAGCAAGTTTGCTGATGATACAAAGATTGGAGGTGTAGTGGACAGTGAGGAAGGTTTTCAAAGCTTGCAGAGGGATTTGGACCAACTAGAAAAATGGGCTGAAAAATGGCAAATGGAATTTAACGCAGACAAGTGAGAGATATTGCACTTTGGAAGGACAAACCAAAGAAGAACGTACAGGGTAAATGGTAGGACTCTGAAGAGTGCAGTTGAACAGAGGGATCTGGGAATACAGGTTCAGAGTTCCCTAAAAGTGACGTCACAGGTGGATAGGGTCGTAAAGAGTGCCTTTGGTACATTGGCCTTTATAAATCGGAGTATCGAGTATAAAAGTTGGAGTGTTATGGTAAGGTTATATAATGATGTGGAGATGCCGGCGTTGGACTGGGGTAAACACAGTAAGAAGTTTAACAACACCAGGTTAAAGTCCAACAGGTTTATTTGGTAGCAAAAGCCACACAAGCTTTCGAGGCTCTGAGCCCCTTCTTCAGGTGAGTGGGAATTCTGTTCACAAACAGAACTTATAAGACACAGACTCAATTTACATGAATAATGGTTGGAATGCGAATACTTACAACTAATCCAGTCTTTAAGAAACAAAACAATGGGAGTGGAGAGAGCATCAAGACAGGCTAAAAAGATGTGTATTGTCTCCAGACAAGACAGCCAGTGAAACTCTGCAGGTCCACGCAACTGTGGGAGTTACAAATAGTGTGACATAAATTCTGATTCTAGGATCGCATGATAAAGACTCAGGAGGAAAAAAGCAGAAATATTTATGTGAAATAGTGTGACATAAACCCAATATCCCGGTTGAGGCCGTCCTTGTGTGTGCGGAACCTGGCTATCAGTTTCTGCTCTGCGACTCTGCGCTGTCGTGTGTCGCGAAGGCCGCCTTGGAGAACGCTTACCCGAATATCAGAGGCCGAATGCCCGTGACCGCTGAAGTGCTCCCCAACAGGAAGAGAACAGTCTTGCCTGGTGATTGTCGAGCGGTGTTCATTCATCCGTTGTCGCAGCGTCTGCATAGTTTCCCCAATGTACCATGCCTCGGGACATCCTTTCTTGCAGCGTATCAGGTAGACAACGTTGGCCGAGTTGCAAGAGTATGTACCGTGTACCTGGTGGATGGTGTTCTCACGTGAGATGATGGCATCTGTGTCGATGATCCGGCACGTCTTGCAGAGGTTGCTGTGGCAGGGTTGTGTGGTGTCTTGGTCACTGTTCTCCTGAAGGCTGGGTAGTTTGCTGCGGACAATGGTCTGTTTGAGGTTGTGCGGTTGTTTGAAGGCAAGAAGTGGGGGTGTGGGGATGGCCTTGGCGAGATGTTCGTCTTCATCAATGACATGTTGAAGGCTCCGGAGGAGATGCCGTAGCTTCTCCGCTCCGGGGAAGTACTGGACGACGAAGGGTACTCTGTCCACTGTGTCCCGTGTTTGTCTTCTGAGGAGGTCGGTGCGGTTTTTCGCTGTGGCGCGTTGGAACTGTTGATCAATGAGTCTAGCGCCATATCCTGTTCTTATGAGGGCATCTTTCAGCGTCTGGAGGTGTCTGTTGCGATCCTCCTCATCCGAGCAGATCCTGTGTATACGGAGGGCTTGTCCGTAGGGGATGGCTTCTTTAACGTGTTTAGGGTGGAAGCTGGAGAAGTGGAGCATCGTGAGGTTATCCGTGGGCTTGCGGTACAGTGAGGTGCTGAGGTGACCGTCCTTAATGGAGATGCGCGTGTCCAAGAATGCAACCGATTCCGGAGAGTAGTCTATGGTGAGCCTGATGGTGGGATGGAACTTGTTGATGTCATCATAGAGTTGTTTCAGTGATTGTTCACCATGAGTCCAAAGGAAGAAAATGTCATCGATGTATCTAGTGTATAGCACCGGTTGAAGGTCCCGTGCGGTGAAGAAGTCTTGTTCGAACCTGTGCATGAAGATGTTGGCATATTGAGGTGCAAATTTGGTCCCCATGGCTGTTCCGTGTGTCTGGATGAAGAACTGGTTGTTGAAGGTGAAGATATTGTGGTCCAGGATGAAGCGGATGAGATGTAAAATTGCATCTGGAAACTGGCAGTTGTTGGCGCTGAGCACTGAGGCCGTTGCAGCAATGCCATCGTCATGGGGGATGCTGGTGTAGAGTGCTGAGACATCCATTGTGACGAGGAGCGCTCCTGGTTCAACTGCTCCATGTGTGCCGAGTTTCTGTAGGAAGTCCGTCGTGTCGCGACAAAAGCTGGGGGTTCTTTGTACAATGGGTTTCAGGATGCCCTCGACATAGCCGGAGAGGTTCTCACACAGGGTCCCATTGCCCGATACGATGGGACGGCCGGGTGTGTTTGCCTTGTGTATCTTCGGGAGGCAGTAGAGATCTCCAACGCGGGGAGTACGTGGGATGAGAGCACGGAGGGTGTTCTGAAGGTCCGGATCAAAGGTCTTGATCAGAGTGTTGAGTTGACGGGTGTGTTCTTTGGTCGGATCTGCAGGTAACTGTCTGTAGTGTTCCTCGTTGTTGAGTTGTCGGTACACTTCTTTGCAGTAATCCGTTCTGTTCAGTATGACGATGGCCCCTCCTTTGTCTGCTGGTTTGATGACAATGTTGCGGTTGGTCTTGAGAGCGCGGATGGCGTTACGTTGTGCTTGGGTGATGTTCGGGGCTGTCTTGTGAATGCGGCTGATGAATTTGGTGTTGACGCACCTCCTGACGGCTTGGGCATACATGTCAAGTCGAGGGCAGCGGCCTTCCGGAGGAGTCCAATTCGACTCTTTCCTCTTCGGATGCACTGCGGATCTCTCTGTCGGCTGTTCCAGTTCATTGGCTGTCTCATTGTGTTCGTTGTTGGCCTCTTGGGGTTTGTGGAAGAACTCCCTCAGCCTCATTCGCCTGATGAATTCCTCTGTGTCTGCTGCGAGACTGATGGGGTCTATTTTGGTGGTGGGGCAAAAATTAAGCCCTCGGCTGAGAACTTCGATTTCATCTGGTTGAAGTGTGTAGTCGGACAAGTTGACAATGGACTTCCCTGCAGTGGGACTGTTTCCTACTGTGGTACCGGGGGAGGCTTGGTTGCTGCTGGTGGTGATGCCGAGTTTCTCAAGTTTCCTGTTCTTGGTGTGCATGTAGATGGTGTAGTTCCTTTGTCTCGTCTGCTTGGCAGAGTTTCGCAGCTGGTCTGCGTCCTGAGCGCAAGTTGAGAATATGGATTCGATCTTGGTTTCCAGGCTGCGGCGTTTGCTGTAGAGTTGGTGTATGAGGTGGTTGAGGAGGGTGAGAGAGGTGCGACGGCAAAGTCTCTCAGCGTAGTCTGTGTTATAGGTTGACCTGAGTGGGTTCGTGATCTGTAGTCCTTTCGGTATCTTGTCTGCTTTCTTGCATCTTTGTAGAAACTTGATGTCTGTGTCGATATGCGCGATCTTCTTGGCGATCCTCTCCACTTGGAGCCGGCAGTTTGCGGTGTCTATGGTAGTCATGATGTGGAGATGCCGGCGTTGGACTGGGGTAAACACAGTAAGAAGTTTAACAACACCAGGTTAAAGTCCAACAGGTTTATTTGGTAGCAAAAGCCACACAAGCTTTCGAGGCTCTGAGCCCCTTCTTCATGGTACATTGGGGAAACTATGCAGACGCTGCGACAACGGATGAATGAACACCGCTCGACAATCACCAGGCAAGACTGTTCTCTTCCTGTTGGGGAGCACTTCAGCGGTCACGGGCATTCGGCCTCTGATATTCGGGTAAGCGTTCTCCAAGGCGGCCTTCGCGACACACGACAGCGCAGAGTCGCAGAGCAGAAACTGATAGCCAGGTTCCGCACACACAAGGACGGCCTCAACCGGGATATTGGGTTTATGTCACACTATTTCACATAAATATTTCTGCTTTTTTCCTCCTGAGTCTTTATCATGCGATCCTAGAATCAGAATTTATGTCACACTATCTGTAACTCCCACAGTTGCGTGGACCTGCAGAGTTTCACTGGCTGTCTTGTCTGGAGACAATACACATCTTTTTAGCCTGTCTTGATGCTCTCTCCACTCCCATTGTTTTGTTTCTTAAAGACTGGATTAGTTGTAAGTATTCGCATTCCAACCATTATTCATGTAAATTGAGTCTGTGTCTTATAAGTTCTGTTTGTGAACAGAATTCCCACTCACCTGAAGAAGGGGCTCAGAGCCTCGAAAGCTTGTGTGGCTTTTGCTACCAAATAAACCTGTTGGACTTTAACCTGGTGTTGTTAAACTTCTTACAAGGTTATATAAGGCATTGGTGAGGCCGAATTTGGAGTATTGTGTACAGTTTTGGTCACCTAGTTACAGGAAGGATGTAAATAAGATTGAAAGAGTGCAGAGAAGGTTCACAAGGATGTTGCCGAGACTTGAGAAGCTGAGTTACAGAGAGAGATTGAATAGGTTGGGACTTTATTCCCTGGAGCGTAGAAGATTGAGGGGAGATTTGATAGAGGTGTATAAGATTTTGATGGGTATAGATAGAGTGAATGCAAGCAGGCTTTTTCCGCTGAGGCTAGGGGAGAAAAAAACCAGAGGGCATGGGTTAAGGGTAAAAGGAGAAAAGTTTAAAGGGAATATTAGGGGGGGGTTCTTCACGCAGAGAGTGGTGGGAGTGTGGAATGAGCTGCCGGATAAAGTGGTAAATGCGGGGTCACTTTTAACATTTAAGAAAAACTTGGACGGGTTCATGGATGAGAGGGGTGTGGAGGGATATGGTCCAAGTGCAGGTCAGTGGGACTAGGCATAAAATGGTTCGGCGCAGACAAGAAGGGCCAAAAGGCCTGTTTCTGAGCTGTAATTTTCTATGGTTCTATGGTTCGCTGTTGTCGTTTCTGGTGCTGAGGCCGATGACAGGTGGTCGGTCCGATTTTCTTCCTTTTTATTTCCTTTGAAGTGTTTGATAGAACCAAGTGGCTTGTTAAAGCCCTCTTCACCCCTCCCAATTACTGGCTAATACCTCTGTCACCCTGCGTCCACACCCCATCTCACTGCCACCGCAGCACCCACTCCCCACCCCCAACCCCGCCATTGCTGTTCAACACAGGTTGAACCACCTGGCTCCATTATTCACTGGCCTATGAAGATATGCCCTCATTTCAAACACAGCCTTCCTCTCTCAGCAAAACTCCGCGTGCCAGAGCTGCTGGTGTGGCGCACAGTCACCGACGACGGTCAGAGTTCCTCACCTTCAGGTTCTCTGCACAGTCCCGGACTTGATTGTGACTCAGGTCCAGAATTCGTAGCACGCTGAGCAGGGCCTGTGAGAAACAAGAACAGCCCTGAGAACTGGTACAGGAGAGAGAGATCATAGTGCATCTGCCAGGAGCGGTCAATGGGCTACAATAGCAAGGTGTTCATGCTACCGGATTAATATTCCAGAGCCCGGGAATAATGGTATGGAGGCACAAGGTCAAGCCCCAACACAACAAATGCAGAGGCTGAATTCAATTCTCAAGTGCAATTAGCCGCGGGCAGCAAATGTTGACCCTGTCACTGCCGCCTACTTTCCCAATGCATCCTTCACGATGCAGGCAGTGGCCTAGTGGTACTGATACGGACTAGTAACCCAGAGACCCAGGGTAATGCTCTGGGGACCTGGGTTCGAATCCCAGCACAGCAGATGGTGAAATTTGAATTCAATAAAAATCTGGAATAGAAAGTCTAATGATGACCACGAAACCATTGTCCATTACCAATTGCCCCTGAACTGAGTGACCATTACAGAGTCAACCACATTGCTGTGGGCCTGGAGTCACATGTCAGGACGGCAGATTTCCTTCCCTAAAGAAAATTAATGAACCAGGCAGGTTTTTACTATTGACGATGGATTCATGGTCATCATTAGACTTTCCAATTCCAGATTTTTATTGAATTCAAATTTCACCAGTAACCCTGGGAGTGTTTGGTGGGGGACAGTGTAGAGGGAGCTTTACTCTGTATCTAACCCCGTGCTGTACCTGTCCTGGGAGTGTTTGATGGGGACGGTGTAGAGGGAGCTTTACTCTGTATCTAACCCGGTGCTGTACCTGTCCTGGGAGTGTTTGATGGGGACAGTGTAGAGGGAGTTTTACTCTGTATCTAACCCCATGCTGTATCTGTCCTGGGGGTGTTTGATGGGGACGGTGTAGAGGGAGCTTTACTCTGTATCTAATCCCCTGCTGTACCTGTCCTGGGAGTGTTTGATAGGGACCGGGTAGAGGGAGTTTTACTCTGTATCTAACCCCGTGCTTTACCTAAATCTGAGAGTGTCTGGAGTGAAACATATTTCTCTCTCCAGTATTTGTTAAGGGTGTGCAACATAAAATCATAAAATTGACTGAATGGAGGTGAAGGAGGAAAATCCTGATGTCTTTATCAGTCCTGGACAGCTGATACCAGCCGACTCCATGGAGAGCAGCAGTTGTAACTGGTAATGAGCTGATCTGTATCACAGCTCTACCCTTTATATAGACGATGCTTGGACAGACTAACCTGGTGAATAGCCTTACCAGCGAGCTGTCCAGTGATGCGATGAAATTGTTGCTGAAATTAAGAGTATGCAAATCGAGCCACGGGAGGGCAGAGCTCAGATCCCCACCGCAGACCGAGATAATTTCCTGCCCCGGGGAGAGAGAGGGAGAGAGAGCACACAGATTTAAGATCGAGATGTTCATTTAAGTGTTGTTATCCCCCCTACAGCTACTCAGTGGAAGGAAATGTTCTGCAAGCAACGCAGCTAGAATCACCACTGCTCACGTGTGGTCCCACACACTAACACGCTAGACTAGCGTGGTGAGAATGACAGCAATGTCTGATCTGGTGTTCATGTTCACATGCCTGCTCACACGATTCAGTTAGCTCATTGCTGGTGTGTATCTCAGCTCCATTTCAATCCCTTTCCCTTGAAATCACAACCCAGCAAAAGTCTATCCTCAATCTCAAAGGTTCCAACTGAGCTCCAGCGTCACAGTGGGTTCGCACTGCTGCCTCACCGCGCCAGGGACCCGGGTTCAATTCCCATCTCGGGTCACTGTCTGTGTGGAGTTTCCACATTCTCCCCGTGTCTGCGTGGGTTTCGTCCGGGTGCTCCGGCTTCCTCCCGCACTCCAAAAGACGTGCTGGTTAGGGTGCATTGGCCATGCTAAATTCTCCCTCAGTGTTACCCGAACAGGCGCCGGAGTGTGGCGACTAGGGGATTTTCACAGTAACTTCATTGCAGTGTTAATGTAAGCCTTACTTGTGACTAATACATAAACTTTACTTTAGCATCCAGGGCCTTTTTGGGAGGCGGAGTGCTGGATTTCCGCTATCCTGTGAGGAAGTGCTTTCTGACACCATCCCTGGACCATCTAGTGCTAATTTTAAGGTTCTGCGCACTTGCCCTGAACTCTCCCCACCAAAGGAAACTATTCTGCTATTGAATTGATCGAATACTCTCACCAACCGGAATGCTTTGATTAAATCACCCAGAAGTCTTCTAAATTCGAGGGCACAGAAACCAACTCTCTGCAACTTGCCCATATAATTTAAACTCCTTTAGAACAGAGAAGGCCATTCTGCCCATCAATGCTGTTCTGCCATTCAATTAGATTGTGGCTGATCTACATCTGAATCCATCTGCCTGATTTTGCTGCAATGCCCTCAAGACAGAGAGGGAGCATGAACCCTCCACGAGCTCCGGGCTCTGCAGCCCCCGTTCAGGTGCCGACGACCACACCAGAGTATTCCCGTTAAATGGGTACCTGCTCTTTATAGCTGTCAGCAGGCCCTGGTTTGAAGTCCCACTCCAGAGCTCCGTACAATAACACAGTGCAGAGCTGAGGGAGTGCTGCACTGCTGTAGGTGCCATCACCCAGAGGAATGGTTAAAACAACACCGCTGTCTGCCTTCTCAGGTGCTTAAAAAGATGGCATGGCAGAACTTGAAAAGAAGTGGGGCCCAATCAGCACTTTGAGCCCGACTCTGATTACGACTGATTTATTCCCCAAGAACGGCTGAAATCCCTGGTTAATATTTACCTCTCCTCCAGCACCACAGTTTTAAGGTCAAGGTGTTTATTTAAGTGTTGTTACTCCGTCCTACAGCTACTCAGTGGATGTTATATACTTAAAAATAGGGTGCTGGCTCCTTTAACAGCTGATCACACATTTTGATACTTTCAGTTTTGCACTTGACGTAGTACAAATTATTCATTTGCTGTTTGCGGGATCTTTCTGTGCACAGATTGGTGGCCCCAGTCTCCCACATTGCAACAGTGACTGCACTTCAAAAACTTAACCGGCTGTAAAGTGCTAGGGGGCACGCAGAGGATGGGAAAGGTGCTACACAAACGCAAGGCCTTTCTTTATGTAAAGTTTTAAACATTTGAGATGGTTGATGGGCACAATCTTGTTGCGACTGTGTCGGATCGAGGATGTGTCTGATCGAGGATGTGGCCTCACCGCGATAGTGTTGATGCAGCTCGAACAGACCAGAATCTCCAGCCGCGTGTAGACCCCCCGTAGCCCTTCCAGACAGTGAGGGGGGACCCGTTTCAACTGGGAAAGAAAAGCAGACAGAGGTGAGATCTTCACCGGCCGAGCCAGAGAAACAGTCAATTCAATCCTCATCACCGATAATGTGAGATCTGATCAATATCAAACAGGCTAACTGGCATTGCATCCTACATGTTGACGACATATCATCCAAACAATGTGCCTCACACTCTTATAGATAACCCTGTTAGAATGTGGAACTTCATAGCTCTAACTCGCTGCAAGTTCCATTCTATCACCCCTGTGTTTACTGACCTATATTCACATCCTCATTTTCAAATTCCTCCATGGCCTTGCTCCTCCTTATCGCTGAACTTTTGGATGCTCCATTGCTGATTATATTTAAGGTCGGGGTAGACAGGGAATTAAGGGACCACAGCGGGCAGGTAGGAAGACAGAACTGAAACCCAAGATCAGCTGTGATTTGTACTGAATGGAGGAACAGGCTCGATGGGCGGAAAGGTCTGAAAAGGGGCGACACGGTGGCACAGTGGTTAGCACTACGGTCTCACATTGCCAGGGTCCCGGGTTCAATTCCCGGTTTGGGTCAATGTCTGTGTGGAGTCTGCACATTCTCCCCATGTCTGCGTGGGTTCCTCCAGTTTCCTCCACACAGTCCAAAGATTTACAGGGTAGGTTGATTGGCCATGCTAAACTGCCCATTAGTGTCAGGGGGACAAGCAGGGCAAATACGTGGGATTATGGGGATAGGGCCTGGATGCGATTGTTGTCGATGCAGGCTCGATGGGCCGAATGGCCTCCTCCTCCTGCACTGTCAGGATTCTATTCCTGCTCTTATTCCTCGTGGAACCTCCATCAGTCCCAGTTTGGAGGTATCTGCACTCCTTTAATTCTGGCCTCTTGTGCATCCCTGATTTTAATCACTCCAGTGATGGCTCTGCCTTCAGTTGCCTAGGCCCCAAGCCCTGGAGTTTAATTTAGATAAATGCGAAGTGATACATTTTGTTAGATTGAACCAGGGCAGGACTTGCTCAGTTAATGGCAGGGCGTTGGGGAGAGTTATAGAACAAAGAGATCTAGGGGTACATGTTCATAGCTCCTTGAAAGTGGAATCACAGGTGGACAGAGTGGTGAAGGCAGCATTTGGCATGCTTGGTTTCATCGATCAGAACATTGAATACAGGAGTTGGGACATCTTGTTGAAGTTGTACAAGACATTGGTAAGGCCACACTTGGAATACTGTGTACAGTTCTGGTCACCCTATTATAGAAAGGATATTATTAAACTAGAAAGAGCACAGAAAAGATTTACTAGGATGCTACCGGGACTTGATGGTTTGAGTTATAAGGAGAGGCTGGATAGACTGGGACTTTTTTCTGTAGAGCGTCGGAGGCTGAGGGGTGATCTTATAGAGGTCTATAAAATAATGAGCACAGATCAGTTAGAAAGTCAATAACTTTTCCCAAAGGTAGGGGAGTCTAAAACTAGAGGGCATCGGTTTAAGTGAGAGGGGAGAGATACAAAATTGTCCAGAGGGGCAATTTTTTCACACACAGGTGAGTGTCTGGAATGAGCTGCCAGAGGTAGTAGTAGAGGCGGGTACAACTTTGTCTTTTAAAAAGCATTTAGATAGTTACATGGGTAAGATGGGCATAGAGGGATATGGGCCAAATGCGGGCAATTGGGTTTAGCTTAGGGGTTTTAAAAAGGGTGGCAAGGACAAGTTGGGCCGAAGAGCCTGTTTCCATGCTGTAAACCTCTAGGACGCTATGGCTATGACCTCCCAACACCCCCCACCCTGTACACTCCCATCAACATCCATCCCCATTCCACTTTCCTCCTTCTAAGGCACTCCTTACTTAAAACCTACCTCGTTTTGATTTGATTTATTGTCACATGTATTAGCATAGTGAAAAGTGTTGTTTCTTGCGTGCTATACAGACAAAGCATACCGTTCATAGTGAAGGAAAGGAGAGTGCAGAATGTAGTGTTACAGTCACGGCTAGGGTGTAGAGAAAGATCATTGCTAGAGAGTTTAAAAGAGTTAGAATACAGTTTTAGAAGCATTGAACGAGAGTAATAGAATTAGAGGGTATGCTGGACACAGCTTGCAAGAAGTCACCACGTTCCGGCACCATCTTGAAGCAGCGTTGACCAAGCTTTTGATCATCTGTCCTAAGATGTGACTCATTGTCATACTTCCCACGAGAGCCCTTTGCATGTTTCAGTAGAGGTGCTATATCATTCTAAGTTGCAGCTATTCCATGAGGTTTTGCCAATTCAGAGATCAGATCCCAGATGCTAAACCAGAATGCCAGCAGGAGAGTCAGACAGGGAGGGTGAGACCAGCACAAGATCAGGTCCCATAGATACAAGAATGCAATCAAATACAATGGTCTATAAAATCAACCCCTTTGACAAGGCTTTTGGCCTTCTGTCCTGATATTTACTTTTTACAGTACCTCGAGATGTTTCACTGTGTTTAAGGTGCTGTATAAAGATTAACTTGCTGCTGCAGCTCATCAAGGGGGATTGCAGATAAATGCAATCCAGTCGTCACCCCACGTTCTCGTGTACAGGTTTCCCAGTCGGGACTCCCATCGGGAAGTACAAATCGCGATCCCTAATACCGCTACCCACCCCACATCCCAGCATTGCCCTTGCTCAGCAAGGCTGAGACTGAGGTCAGTGGCCTCCTGGCTTCCAGCCGGGATCGGGAACCTGCGTGTCCCATCTGGTTACATGCTTTCAAGCAGCTGAGATGAGGAGAGGTGTTCACACACTAACCCAGGCTGGAAGGGAACGTCGCAATAAGCATACCTCTAAGAATCGGAGAGATTTAAAAGCCATGATCCTCACAGGCGTCTGGAGTTTAGGCCCTGGGGGATGTACCAACTGGAACAAAAGAAGTGGTATTACACAGAGACACACAGAGACACACAGAGACACACAGAGACACACAGAGACACACAGAGACACACAGAGACACACAGAATACAAGACCACATGAAGGGCAGTAAGGCATTCAGTTCCTGCTCTGCCTTTCAAAATCATGGCTGATCGAATGTAACTTCAGTTCCACATTTCTTCCTATCCCCGATAACCTTTCACCCCTGGATTATCAAGAATCAATCTATCACTGTCTTAAAATATTTAAAGATCCTGCGTTCACCGTCTTTTGAGGAAGAATAAGAACTCACAACACCAGGTTAAAGTCCAACAGGTTTTTTCCTTGTTCTTTCACGAATAGGATGGGAATGGAGGGATACGGTCCCCGGAAGGGTAGGGTGTTTTCGTTAAGTCGGGCAGCATGGTCGGTGCAGGCTTGGAGGGCCGAAGGGCCTGTTCCTGTGCTGTAATTTTCTTTGTTCTTTCTTTGTTCATTTGGAGTCACGAGCTTTCAGAGCGCTGCTCCTTCATCAGGTGAGTGGCTGAGGAAGGAGTGGCGCTCCAAAAGCTTGTGATTCCAAATAAACCCTTTGGACTTTAACCTGGTGTTGAGAGACTTCTTACTGTGCCCACCCCAGACAAACGCTGGCATCTCCACACCTTTGAGGAAGAGTGTTCGAAAGACCCATGAACCTCAGAAAGAATTTCTTCTCGTCTCTGTCTTAAGTGAACAACCCCTTATTTTTAAACAGTGACCCCTAGTTCTAGTTTCTCCCACAAGAGGGAACATTCTCTCCACATGAACCTTGTTAAAACCTCTCGGGATCTTAATGTTTCAGCCACTTACTCTTCTAAATTCCAGAGGATGCAGACTCAGCCTGCAAAACCTTTTCTCATAAGACAATCTGCCAATCCCAGGAATTAGTCCTTCTCTGAACTGTTTCCAATGTATTTACATCCTTCCTTTAATGAGGAAGCCAATTCTGCATTTAGTACTTCAGATATGGTCTCAAAAGTGAAGCAAAACCTCCCTGCTGTTGTATTCAATTCTCCTCTCAGTAAATGACAACATTCTATTAGCTTTCCTACCTGCCCTCCTGATTGATGGGGGCAGTGTAGAGGGAGCTTTACGCTGTATCTAACACCGTGCTGTACCTGTCCTGGGAGTGTTTGATGGGGACAGTGTAGAGGGAGCTTTACTCTGTATCTAACCCTGTGCTGTACCTGTCCTGGGAGTGTTTGATGGGGACAGTGTAGAGGGAGCTTTACTCTGTATCTAACCCCGTGCTGTACCTGTCCTGGGAGTGTTTGATGGGGACAGTGTAGAGGGAGCTTTACTCTGTATCTAACCCCGTGCTGTACCTGTCCTGGGAGTGTTTGATGGGGACAGTGTAGAGGGAGCTTTACTCTGTATCTAACTCCGTGCTGTACCTGTCCTGGGAGTGTTTGATGGGGGTAGCGTAGAGGGAGCTTTACTCTGTATCTAACACTGTGCTGTACCTGTCCTGGGAGTGTTTGATAGGATCAGTGTAGAACAAAGAAGAAAATTACAGCACAGGAACAGGCCCTTCGGCCCTCCAAGCCTGCACCGACCACGCTGCCCAACTGAACCAGAACCCCCTCCCCTTCCAGGGACCATATTCCTCCATTCCCATCTTACTTATCCATTTGTCAAGATGCCCCTTAAAAGGTCAATATCGTATCTGTTTCCACTACCTCCCCCAGAGTTCCAGGCACCCACCACCCTCTGTGTAAAAAACTTGCCTCGTTCATCTCCTTTAAACCTTGCCCCTTGCACCATAAACCTATGCCCCCTAGTAATTGACCCTGGGAAAAAGTTTCTGACTATCCAGTCTGTCCACGCCCCTCAATCTTGTAGACTTCTATCAGGTCGCTCCTTAACCTCCGTTGTTCCAGTGAGAACAAACCAAGTTTCTCCAACCTCCCCTCATGGCTAATGCCCTCCATACCAGGCAATATCCTGGTAGATCTTTTCTGTACCCTCTCCAAAACCTCCACATCCTTCTGGTAGCGTGGCGACCAGAATTGAACACTATATTCCAAGAGGGAGCTCTACTCTGTATCTAACCCTGTGCTGCACATGTCCTGGGAGTGTTTGATGGGGGCAGGGTAGAGGGAGCTTTATTCTGAACCTGGAAGAAACTATGTACATTAACAAAAGAATCTACACTCAATCTAAGTGCACCAGGAAGTCAAAAAGACATTTCCCCCGAGCTGAAAACTCGTGAATGAAATTATCAATGGAAATTCAACCCACAAGTTTTAAACGGAATGAATACATCGAAACTAAAATGAGCAATATTTCACCAACCTTTAGCGAGACGGCTTTCTGTAGAACATCGAAAAGGAACTGCACCTCAAGGACTGAGGCAGTATCAGAGGGATGGGAGGGCAAGGCGATGAATCCATGCTGGTACTTGCGTGGCAGAAGATGTTGTTCAAAGAGGTTGTGGAGGACTTGGAGGCCGACAGTTAATAGCGACAGAGTACTTGTCCCACTCAGTACAGAGTCACCTGCACAAAGGGCACCAGAAATACATTCACACATGTAACTAAGTCCCATAAGTGGACATGTCCATCAAGCAACATTGTATTGCAACACTCTCCACTTGCCTGGATGGGTGCAGCTCCAACAACACTCAAGAAGCTCAAAACCATCCAGGACAAAGCAGCCCACTTGACTGGCACCACCTTCAATAGATACGCCCTCCACCACCAACACATAGTAGTAGCAGTGTGTATCATCTACAAGATGCACTGCAGCAACTCACCAAGGTTCCTTCGGCAGCACCTTCCAAACCCCTGATCTCTACCACCTAGAAGTACAAGGACAGCAAATGCATGGAAACACCACCACTCGCAAGTTCCCCTCCAAGCCACACACAATCCTGACTTGGAAATATATCATCTCTTCATTGTCGCTGGGTCGTAAATCCGGAACACCCTCCCTAACAGCACTGTGGGTGTACCTACACCACATGGATTGCAGCGCTTCAAGGAGGCAGCTCATCACCACTTTCCCAAGGATGGGCAATAAACACTGGACTAACCAGTGACTCCCACATCCAGTGAATGAATGTAGAAGAAATGGTGGCACCCACCCCCCAACCCATCTCCAGTGAGTATTCATAACATAGGAACATAAGAAAATGGTGGAGGAAGAGGTCACAGAGACTCTGAGGCTCCTCAGTCTTCACCCTGTAACCCTGCACAATTTTCCTTTTCAGACAACAGTCCGATTCCCTTGTGAATGCTTCAACTGACCTACCTCCACCACACTCTCAGGCAGAGCACTCCAGACCCTGCGTGAAACATTTTCCTCATGTCACTTTTCCTTCTTTTGTCAATTACTTTAAATTTGTGCCCCCTCTTTCTTGACTCTTTCATGAGTGGGGATAGTTTCTCCCATCTACCCTGTCCAGGCCCCTCATCAAATCTCCTCTCAACCTTCTCTTCTCCAAAGAAAAGTCATAAATTCTCCAACCTTATCCTCATATCTGAAGCCCCTCATCCCTGGAACTGTTCTGGTGAACCCTTTCTGCACTCCCTCCAATGCTTTCTGAACTGTGGCACCCAGTACTGGATACCATACTCCAGCTGAGGCTGAGCTAGTGTCTAATGCCAGTTCAACATAAGCTCCGTGTTTTTGCACTATGCTTTATTTACTGCTCTCTCAACCTGTTCTGCCACCTTGAATGACTTCTCTATACACACCCAGGCCCCTCTTCTCCTGCACCCCCTTTAGAAATATCCCCTTTATTGCATATCGTCTCTCTGTGTCCCTCCTAAAATGAACGTCACATTTCTTCGCATTGAATTTCATCTGCCATCTTTCCACACTTTCCAACTTGGCTATGTCCTTTTGAGGTCCTACACTTCTTCACAGATTAGAATGCCTTCAATGCTACACCAATGCAAGTCAGTCTTTCAATAATCATGAAAGATTCTCAGCAATTGAAGTAAGCATCATCTTTATTAAAGGATGAACTTGTGACCCAAAAGAATGACTTGCATTTACATAGCGCCTTTCACAACTCAGGGCCTCCTAAAGTGCTTTACAGCCATTGAAGCACTTTAGAAACGCAGCCACCGTTGGAATATAGGAAACCCAGCAGCTAGATTGCCCCAAAACAAGCCAGTGCAGGAGTTCCAGAGGCTGTCTTTCGAGTACACCAGCTATTGTTCCTATTATAAAATTCCTACAGTGCAGAAGGCTGCCACTCGGCCCATCAAGCCTGCACCGACTCTCCAACAAACATTTTATCCAGGCTCATCCCCTCCCCTCGTAACCCTATGTATTTACCCCTTAATCCCCCTAACCTACATATCTTGGGACACTAAGGGGCAATTTAGAATGGCCAATCCATCTAACCCGCACATCTTTGGACTGTGGGAGGAAACTGGAGCACCCGGAGGAAACCCACGCAGACACGGGGAGAACGTGCAGACTCCGTACAGTCAGCCAAGGCTGGAATCGAACCCAGGTCCCTGGTTCTGTGAGGCCGCAGTGCCAACCACTGTGCCACCGTGCTGCCCCTTCCTGGCAATGACAGAGTTCAGGTTCTGGGGATGCACAGTGTATTAACAGTTCACAACAAGAACGCAAACTATTTAAGAAATAGGAAAAAAGACCGTTAAACCCCAACAAGCTTTTTGAGAGATCAATTCCCACCTACCTAGCTTCTTGCTAAGGTCCTTCTCTCCAGGGAATGCATTAATTATCTGCTGCAAACCTAGTAACACATCACACAAATTCATTATCCTTAGGGTTAGAAATAAAGGTTGTCTGCTCCCCCATTTCTTTGCTATCAATGTCATAATTTCTAAACCAGTGTCCTTCAGGAATTCTGCCATTCCTTTCGATAACAATGGGTCAAAATCCTGGAACTCACTCCCCAACAGCACTGTGGGTGTACCTACACCACATGGACTGAAGCGTGGAAGATCTCACTAACTGTCCTGGCTGGAAACAATTCACACCTCTTTAACCTGTGCTTAACCCTCTCTCCACTCGGGTTGTCTGCACCTGTAAAGACTTGGTTGCCTGTTAGGACTCGCATTCCAACCATTATCTTGTAATTGAGTTTGTGTCTGTATATGCCCTGTTTGTGAAACAAATCCTGCACTCACCTGGTGAAGGGGCAGCGCTCCGAAAGCTCGTGCTACCAAATAAATCTGTTGGACATTAACCTGGCGTTGAGAGACTTCTTACCGTGCCCACCCTCCAAGGGCAATTAAGGATTGGCAACAAATGCTAGCCCATGCCAGCGATGTACTCATCGCATGAGCAAATACATTTTTAAAAAGAAATTCTGTACCTCAGCTCCATTTACACCTCTAGGTGCCATATTCCTCCACTTCTTTATCCCAAAATCTGCCCTCTCTCACACCGTTCTGGACTCCCTCCTCCAGAGGAAGCAGTTTATCCACTGCAATCAAATCAGACTTACCGTAACTTCGCAGGAGTTTAGCCAAGTTTCTCACAAACTCATCTTCCCCTGCTCTGGACGCCATTGTCTAGGAGACAAGAGGAAGAATCAGGTGAGACCAGTACCACATTTCAGTGGGCAAATGCATTAAAATTGTTTCTCCAACTCAGAGTCTGGAGGTACAGGATCCGCACAAAGCGCTGACTAGCTGTAAATTCTAAACAGAGAAGAAAGTGAGCACCAGCATTTTCCCCATTTACAATCAATATAACTATTCATTTGATGACATCTCTCAACAAACAGAATATATTTCTGTGCGGGTGGCACAGTGGTTCGCACTGCTGCCTCACAGACTCCAGGGACCCGGGTTCGATTCCCAGCTTGGGTCACTGTCTGTGTGGAGTCTGCACATTCTCCCCGTGTCTGCGTGGGTTTCCTCCACAGTCCAAAGATGTGCTGGTTAGGTTGATTGGACATTCTAAATTAACCCTTAGGTTAGAGGGATTAGCAAGGTAACTAAGTGGGGGTGGGAACGGTATCGGTGCAGACTCGATGGGCTGAATGGCCTTCTTCTGCACTGTAGGGACCCTATGATTCAATGAGTGTTTACATTATACTGGCTATGCCTCAGTGCATCGCATGTCAGCCTAGTCCAAAGGTGCAAGTCCCAATACATGGACTTGAACACAAAACACAAGCTATCTTGCATTAAGTTGATCTTTCTCTACACCCTAGCTATGACTGTAACACTACATTCTGCACTCTCTCCTTTCCTTCTCTATGAACGGTATGCTTTGTCTGTGTAACACGCAATAAACAATACTTTTCACTGTATGTTAATACATGTGACAATAATAAATCAAATCGAAACACTGCCAGCACAGTGCCGAGGGAGTGCTGTGGTATTAGAGGTACCGCTTTTCCGGCTAAGACATTAAACGACCTCCTCAGATGATCGCTCAACACCATTTAAGAGCAGCAAGGGAGTAATGTTTAGGCTGATATCTCTTAATCAATTCTTAAAAACTGGTTCACTGCTTGTTAATCACACTGCAGTCTGTGGGAGCTTGCTGTGTTAAAATTGGCAGCCACATTTCCTACATTACTTCAGTGGTGGCACTCTGAAAAGTGCCTCAGTGGCTGGAAAGCACTTTGTCGCATCCTGATCTCCTGTAAAGGGTTGGATAAATGGAACTTTATTAGCTGAAGTGGAAATTTCCAAAACTAAGCTGGAGACTGGACAGGAGTTTGCACACAGACTGGCTCAGCCTGAGACATTGAGCTGGGAGGTGGTGCTGGAGCCTATGGGGAGGGCAAGTATGGGCCTTGCAGCCAGTGCGAAAGATATCACTGGGCTAAGCAGCTATGAATCAGTCTGGAACGGGTCTCAGACTAAACTGTGAGGGTACAGACGAGGTGAAGCGAGCTGGAGTTATAGTCATAGAGTCATAAAGGTTTACAGCATGGAAACAGGCCCTTCGGCCCAACTTGTCCATGCCGCTCTTTTTTAACCCCTAAGCTAGTCCCAATTGCCCGTGTTTGGCCCATATCCCTCTATACCCATCGTACCCATGTAGCTGTCTAAATGCTTTTTACAAGACCCAGAATTGTACCCGCCTCTACTACTACCTCTGGCAGCTTGTTCCAGACACTCACCACCCTGTGTGTGAAAACACTGCCCCTCTGGACCCTTTTGTATCTCTCCCCTCTCACCGTAAACCGATGTCCTCTAGTTTTAGACTCCCCTACCTTTGGGGAAAGATGTTGACTTGCTGATCTATGCGCTGGGATGAGTAATGTACATGCAGAAAGCGATCATGTATCGGGTTGCTTGTTAATCACACTGCAGTCTGTGGGAGCTTGCCGTGTAAAAATTGGCAGCCACATTTCCTACATTGCGACAGTGGCGGCACTCTGAAAAGTGCCTCAGTGGCCGGAAAGCACTTTGTCGCATCCCCTGTAATTGCTGGTGGCCAGCACGTGGATAAGGATGGTGGGGTTTTCGAGGTGAAGCTTTGGGGGGAAAGGAACAGGAAGAATACAGGTTTGCACACACTCTCGGGTAAGCAGATTAAGCATTAGACTGGTGGACACAACCTCACGCAGGACAGATGTCACATGAACAGACAAAACCACAATCTAGGACATTTCATCCAAACTTATTTACACACTCCAGGTAAGATTCAGAATCTCTCAACAGCGAAGGCCATTCAGCCCATCCCCATGTCCCTACCCCATCTCCCCCACCCCCCCACATTTTCCCCACAGACCTCAGCATTTATTCTCCCCAGATAATTATCTGGTTTTGAACTCCTCAGTTGACCCTGCCTTCACCTCACTCTCAGGTAGTGCATCCCAGATCGCAACCACTCACTATGGAACAAAGCTTTGCCTCCTGTTACCCTTTGCTTCTTTTGCCAAGCACCTTGTCTGTGCCTTCCACTTCTTTACCCTTCCACCAACGGGAGCAGTTTCTCCCCATCTACTCTCCAGAAACTTACCGCTACCAAATCTCAAAAGGAGAACAGCCCCAACTTCTACAATCTATCCCCGTTGCTGAAGAACTTCATCCCTGCAAGAATTCCCGTGAATCTTTTCACTAAAGTATTAAAAGCATGGCTCCTGCTCTGCCCAAGACCTCTGCCCATCTCCACATCATGACTGCCCAAGACCGCCAGGAACGACAAAAGGTCGTGAATGTTGCCCAATCCATCACACAAACCAGCCTCCCACCCATTGATTCTGTCTACACTTCCCACTGCCTCGGCAAAGCAGCCAGCATAATTAAGAACCCCACGCGTCCCGGACATTCTGTCTTCCACCTTCTTCCGTTGGGAAAAAGATACAAAAGTCTGAGATCACGTACCAACCGACTCAAGAACAGCTTCTTCCCTGCTGCTGTCAGACTTTTGAATGGACTTACCTTGCATTAAGTTGATCTTTCTCTACACCCTAGCTATGACTGTAACACTACATTCTGCTCCCTCTCATTTCCTTCTCTATGAACGGTATGTTTTGTCTCTATAGTCCGCAAGAAACAATACTTTTCACTGCATGTGACAATAAATCAAATCAAAATCATTCACATCCTTCCAAAAGTGCTTTGCCTAGAAGTGAACGCAATACTCTAGTTGCTGTTGAACAGGTGTTTTAATACAGTTCACCATCACTTCCGTGTTTTGCCCAAACAGAACCAACTGAAGCGACAGCAGGTTTCCCAATTCACCAAGTGGCTCGCTCACACAGGCTGGGGAGGTTGTGAGGGTGGTGTCTGTTCCTAGCTGAGACCATGAAGGAGGGAAGACAAAAGAAACCTGGGACTGTTTTGGTCTTCATCAGTCTACTTAAGATGATAAGTTAAAGTTTATTTATTCGTCACAAGTAAGGCTTACATTAACACTGCAATGAAGTTACTGTGAAATTCCCCTAGTCGCCACAGTCCGGCGCCTGTTCGGGTCAATGCACCCTAACCAGCACGTCTTTCAGAATGTGGGAGGAAACCCACGCAGACACGGGGAGAACGTGCAAACTCCACACAGGCTGTGACTCAAGCCGGGAATCGAACCCAGGTCCCTGCCGCCGTGAAGCAGCAGTGCTAACCACTGTGCCACCGTGCTGCCCTGCGCCACCATGGCACTGTGTGCCCGTGCCATGGTGGCATCATGGGTAATGTCACTGGACTAGTAACTCAGAGGACACTCTGGAGACACGAGTTCAAATCATGGCAGCTGGTGGAATTTAAATTCAATTCATTTTAATCTGGATAATAAAGACAGTCTCAGTAATGGTGAAACTGTCAATAGTCAGAAAAACCCATCTGGTTCTCGAGTGTCCTTTGGGGAAGGAAGTCTGGCCTACATGTGACTCCAAATCCACAACAATGTGGTTGATTCTTAACTGCCCTCTGGCCTTGCCAGTGGCACTCACATCCAAAGGAACAATAAGAAGTGATTTTGCCCAGCGATGGCAGTGTACAAGTACAGAATGCATGCTCCAATGATCCTGCAGACCAAACAATTTACATCTATATAAAGTCTCGAAAGTAGCAACGGTCCAAGGCACTTCATAGGAACAGATTTGATACACAAGGAGCTATCTGGACAGGTAAATAAAAGTTTGGTTTCGTAAGATGTTTTTTCAGGAGCAACTTGAAAAAGCGAGAGCGGGGTAGAGAGATTAGGATGGGAATCCCACAGCTCAGGGTCCAGGCTGATGAAGGCATGTCCATCTATGGTAGAGTGGGAAAAAATAGGGGATGGTTAAGGAGCCAGAATTAGAGGTCCTCAGAGATTGGAGAAATGCAGGGCTAACAATGAGAGAGAGAAGGATCATCCTGACATCTCATTATGGGGATGAAGTAGCTACACCCTCGCTGTGACTGTAACACAACATTCTGTACTCCCTCCTTTCCTTCTCTATGAACAGTATGCTTTGTCTGTATAGCGCGCAAGAAACAATACTTTCCACTGTATACTAATACATGTGACAATAAATCAAATCATTGCAACATACACCGGAGAAGTGGGGGGAGGGGAGATGGCAGAAAATTCATTTCATCTCAACACCACCCAAAAGGATTGAATTAAAACATTGACGAGCTGAGGTTTTAAAAGTTGAGGGGAAGGGACAAGACAAACAGGAATTCACGCTCCAATGACCCTCCCCAAAGACCTGCCTTTTTAGCGTCGACATCTCTCTGCTCTGGTTTACACCGGCCAACTAAACTACAAAGAGGCTACAAACAAACAAGCTCGAGACACTTACAACCGCATACTGGCTGCCAGGGTAAGCTGTTTTGCGAGGACAAATCTTCTGACCTGGATACCTCCCGGCACTCTCGGTCTCTTCTAACCAGGCCACTTTCAGGGGTTTTTGAGGGAAGAGAAGCCAGGAAAGTTTGAAATAGTGGCTGTACATCTTCACCGGATGCATGCTCAGATACTTCCTCTGAGCTTCAGCCTGTGTCTCCGCAGACCCACGTGTCTCCATTCACAGTGAAGTTGCAGCCACTGCCTGATCAGGTGCTAATGGCCCCCATTGTGTAGAACAGAGGTTCCCCAGGATTTGCTAATACAATTAACCTGCCCAATCAAGGCAGACCCTGACTTCCAGAGCGGGGTGGGTTGGTCGAAAGACAGCAAATCAGAATCATCTTCAAACCCCAGACTGGAAGTTGTGTGTTTGCAGGAAGCACCGAGGATTGTTTTTTGTACAAGTGCATTGTAAACTCCAATCTCAGCTCAAAGAGCCCTATTATCAGAACTATCAGTCCATCTCAGCACAGGATAGCCTAATCAGCCATTGTTTGCAGATAGGTGAACACATGCCTCATATCATGTGAGTGAGGTGACCGATGCCCTTTTAGTTAGCTGCAGTGCCGTACTGAGGGAACGCTGCACTGTCAGAGATGCTGTCTTTCCGATGAAATGGTAAACCGAGGACCCCTTCTGGCTCTGACGAAGGGTCATCTGGACTCGAAACGTCAGCTCTTTTCTCTCCTTACAGATGCTGCCAGACCCGCTGAGATTTTCCAGCGTTTTCTCTTTTGGTTTCAGATTCCAGCACCCGCAGTAATTTGGTTTTACTCTTCTGTCTCTCTGGCTGGACATGGGTGGTTTCACAGCTACTATTTCAAAGAGTAGGAGTCCTCCCTGCATGCTGGCCAACATCTTTGCTTCAACCAATATCACAAAAAAAAAACAGAATCTGGTCAAGGCCCATTGCTGTTTGCTGGATCTTGCTTTGTGTAAATTGGCTGCCGTCTTCAGTGGCTACACCGAAAGGTAGCCATGATGTGGAGATGCCGGCGTTGGACTGGGGTAAGCACAGGTAAGAAGTCTCACAACACCAGGTTAAAAGTCCAACAGGTTTATTTGGTAGCTTTGGAAGATTTGGAATCACAAACTTTCGAGTACTGCTCCTTCATCAGGTGACTCACCCGACGAAGGAGCAGTGCTCCGAAAGCTCGTGATTTCAAATAAACCTGTTGAACTTTAACCTGGTGTTGTGAGGCTTCTCACTGTATCTACCCCAGTCCAACGCCGGCATCTCCACATCATGGCTTCCACAGATGCTGTGGAGATGCCGGCGTTGGACTGGGGTAAACACAGTAAGGAGTCTCACAACACCAGGTTAAAGTCCAACAGGTTTATTTGGCAGCAAACGCCACTAGCTTTCGGAGCACTGCTCCTTCGTTTTGTATGAAAACAAAACCTGATGAAGGAGCAGGGCTCCGAAAGCTAGTGGCGTTTGCTGCCAAATAAACCTGTTGGACTTTAACCTGGTGTTGTTAGACTCCTTACTGTGTCCACAGATGCTGTCAGACCCGGTGAGATTTTCCAGCATTTTCTGTTTCAGATTCCAGCATCTGCAGTATTTTGCCTTTATCACCCAGTGTCTGCGTGGGTTTCCTCCGGGTGCTCTGGTTTCCTCCCACACTCCAAAGATGTGAGGGTTAGGTTGACTGGCCGTGCTAAATTGCCCCTCAGAGTTCGGGAGATTAGCAGAGTAAATACGTGGGGTTACGGGGATAGGGCCTGGGTGAGATTACTGTTGTGCAGGCACGATGGGCTGAATGGCCTCCTTCTGCATTGTAGGGATTCTATAAATGCAAGGCTTTTTTAAAAAAGAAGCGGAAGCAGCTTTGTAGGTTCGGTGGGACAATGCCCTGTGAATCCACACTCCACATCCCGGTATTGCACTGGAGTAACACTCTAGCTCCTTAAGGTATCAAAAACAGAAAATGCTGGAAAATCTCAGCAGGTCGGACAGAATCTGTGGAGAGAGAATAGAGCCAATGTTTTGGGTCTTCATCAGAGCCTTAGGCTACCTTAGGATATCAGCAGGTCCTGAAAGGCGCTATATAAATGACAGTCTTTCTTTCATCCAGGTCTAAGCTCTGGTCCAGGTTACCAGCTGTCAATCCAGTTGTGCATGTTTCTGGAGGTTTCAATCGCATGAATCACAGTCCAACGATGTGCAGGTCAAGCGCATTGGCCGTGCTAAATTGCCCCTGACATTAATCAAGGGGACTAGTTAGGGTGGGGTTATGGAGATAGGGGTTGTGGTCGGTGCAGATTCGATGGGCTGAATGGCCTCCTTTTGCACCGTAGGGATTCTATGATTTTAATTCAACTCAACTTCCCCATCCAGTTGAACAACATATTGAGACTAGGGAAAGGATTTGGATGGGGAAAAAAAATCAAATTACTGTGGATGCTGGAACCTGAAACAAAAGCAGAACATGTTGGGCAAATCTCAACAGGTCTGACAGCATCTGTGGAGGGAGAACAGAGTTAATATTTTGAGGGGTTACGGCAGGAGTGCGGGGTTGCAGGGATAGGGCAGTGCAGAGGGCCTGGGTAAGATACTAGACAGTGGGTGCAGACTCGATGCACTGCAGGGATTCTATGAAAACAAAACACCAGGGAAATGGAAACGTCTGTTTCTGAGCATAAATCCGAGTTAATTTTACGCAGGGAATCAGAGGTAACCGTGTAAAAACAATCCACGCCCCCTGAGAATTTCAACTGCAGCAGCTCAAGTGAGAAGATTATCACTGGCCGCTGACACTGTCCAAAGCCACAAACGTAGATTTTTCACAAACCGTACCTTCAACTCCCACTCTCGGGTGTAAACAAGCAGCAGGATGCAAGGAGTCTGGGTAATGTTACAGAACTCCCCCCACCCCCCCGGGGTGACAGTGTCAATGGGCTGGTTTTATTGGCTCTCATTCCAAGTCCCCACTCAGAGTTGAATGGACTCCATTGCACAACCTGTGAGCCAGACTGGACAGGGCAGGTCTCCACCTCTTCCAGCCACTATAAAAGAGATGGAATACTTAAGGCAAAGGACACCACCAGCCAGTTAAATCTCACCTTCTTTTAGCTTTGCTGTTTGTGCGGGGAGTTATCCTTTTCCTTCAAAGTTAACCTTTAACCCAGGCCAAACTGGGTCTTGTTAATCATTGCCAAGCTCAGCCACGTCTTTGTTTAGCAGGGAGATCGCCACAACACTGACAACATTCAAACAACACCATGCTCCCGACCAACTCTGGGGGGCAACTCTCCACTGGTTGGAGTCGTAGCTCGCAGGAAGGAAAAGGCAAAATATTGCAGATGCTGGAATCGTAGAAACCCTACAGTGCAGAAGGAGGCCATTTGGTCCATCAAATCTGCACCGACAATAATCCCACCCCAGATCCTATTCTCCACAACCCCACACATTTACCCCGCTAATCCCTCTGACCTACACATCCCAGGACACTATGGGCAATTTAACATGATGTGGAGATGCCGGCGTTGGACTGGGGTGAACACGGTAAGAAGTCTCACAACACCAGGTTAAAGTCCAACAGGTTTATTTGGTAGCAAATACCATAAGCTTTCGGAGCACTGCTCCTTCATCAGATGGAGTGGAAATGTGCTCTCAAACAGTGCAAACAGACAAAATCAAGTTGCAGAATACTGATTAGAATGAGAATCCCACAGCCAGCCAGGTCTTAAAGGTACAGACAATGTGGGTGGAGGGAACATCAAACACAGGTTAAAGAGATGTGTATTGTCTCCAGACAGAACAGCTAGTGAGATTCTACAAGCCCAGGAGGCAAGCTGTGGGGGTCACTGATAGTGTGACATAAATCCAACATCCCGGTTTAGGCCGTCCTCATGTGTGCGGAACTTGGCTGTCAGTTTCTGCTCAGCGACTCTGCGCTGTCGTGTGTCGTGAAGGCCGCCTTGGACGACACACGACAGCGCAGAGTCGCTGAGCAGAAACTGACAGCCAAGTTCCGCACACATGAGGACGGCCTAAACCGGGATGTTGGATTTATGTCACATTATCAGTGACCCCCACAGCTTGCCCCCTGGACTTGCAGAATCTCACTAGCTGTTCTGTCTGGAGACAATACACATCTCTTTAACCTGTGTTTAATGTTCCCTCCACCCACATTGTCTGTACCTTTAAGACCTGGCTGGCTGTGGGATGCGCATTCTAATCAGTATTCTGTAACTTGATTTTGTCTGTTTGAGAACACATTTCCACTCCATCTGACGAAGGAGCAGTGCTCTGAAAACTTATGGTATTTGCTACCAAATAAACCTGTTGGACTTTAACCTGGTGTGAGACTTCTTACCAATTTAACATTGCCAATCAACCTAACCCGCATATCTTTGGACTGTGGGAGGAAACCGGAGCACCCGGAGGAAACCCATGCAAACACGGGGAGAACATGCAAACTCCACACAGACAGTGACCCAAGCCAGGAATCAAACCCAGGTCCCTGGAGCTGTGAGGCAGCAGTGCGAACAACTGCACCATCTAAAACAAAAACAGAAAATGCTGGAAAATCTCAGCAGGTCTGACAGTGTCTGTGGAGAGAGAATAGAGCCAACGTTTCAAGTCAGGATGACCCTTTGTTAGAGCAGAAAGGAAGATGGTTGCGGTTATTGGAGGTCAATCATCTCAATCCCAGGGCATTATTGGTTTATGGGATGTGGGCATCACTGGCTGGTCCAGCATTTATTGGCCATCCCTAATTTCCCTTACCTTTGAACGGCGTGGCTTGCTGGGTCATTTCCGAGGGCATTTAAGAGTCAACCACATTGCGGTGGACCTGGAGTTACATGTAGGCCAGACAAGATGAGGATGACAGATTTCCTTCCCTAAAGGACATTAGAGTTCGTCAGAAAAATCCCTTCCAAGGCCCAACCATCTTGACCTTCCCTCCATCATAAGGTCAGAAATGGGGATGTTCGCTGATGATTGCACAATGTTCAGCACCATTCACAACTCCTCAGATACTGAAGCAGTCCATGCCCAAATGCAACAAAACCTGGGCAATATCCAGGCTTGGGCTGATAAGGAGCAAGCAACATTCATGCCACACAAGTGCCAGGTAATGACCATCTCCAGCGAGAGAGGATCCAACCAACTCCCCCTGGCATCACACAAACCAGTCTCCCATCCACTGACTCTGTCTACACTTCCCGCTGCCTTGGAAAAGCAGCCAGCATAATCAAGGACCCCATGCACCCTGGATATGCTCTCTTCCACCTTCTTCCATCAGGAAAATGATACAAAGTCTGAGGTCAGGTACCAACCGATGCAAGAACAACCTTTTCCCTGCTGCCATCAGACTTTTGAATGGGCCTACCTTATATTAAGCTGATCTTTCTCTACCCGCTAGCTATGACTGTAACACTACATTCTGCACTCTCTCCTTTACTTCTCTATGAACGGTATGCTTTGTCTGTATAGCACGCAAGAAACAATACTGTCTCATACATGTGACAATAATAAATCAAATCAAAGGTTTCACAATCATTAAATTCTTAATTCCAGATTTTTTTAATTGAATTCAAATTCCACCATCTGCCGTGGCGGGATTCGAACCCTGGTCCCCAGAACATTAGCCGAGTGTCTGGATTGATAATCTAGCGATGATACCACTAGGCCATTGTCTCCCCACATAATTTGATAATAGTCCTGTGAACACCTTAGGGCACCTTATGTTAAAGGCGTGACATAAATGCAACTCGTTTCAGTTGCAAGAACTCCCATGAAGAATCGCCACTTGTGCAGAGCACCAGACAGTGTAGGTACCGCGTATTTAACAATCTTCTGAGAGAAGGGAAATCATTGAAATAGAATGAATCCAGTTGTTTGACAGGACAAATGATAAACAGATGAGACGCAGCACCTGCTAACAGTGAGCTATACCCTAGAGACTCCCCCATTTATAGCTCCTCACACTTCGTTTCAGACTCTATTTCCTCTGAAATGTGTTTTCCTGCTGCTCCCTGCTACTTCCCCATCGAGATTAGACAGTTTCACAAACAGTTGCGCTGCCCTACCCACACCATGCCACACTGGCATTGTTGTGCGACCAACTCTTGAGAGATAAACTAAGGGAAACTTAGACTGTGGGATGAGTCAGGAGGTAAGCTGGTGACAATGAGAGCGGGCAACCCCTTAAAATGCAGTTGGTTATCCTGGTTCTGCTTGCCAATGTAGCGTTTACAATGCACTGGACAGGCTGAAGGGATAAGAGCATTGAGGGATGGTGAGGTACGGACGCAGGGTTGGAGTTGACTCAAGGACTATAGAGAGGAAAGGGACATTGATCGGAACAATTACAGCTCCCCGTCTTTCCCACCATCTTCCTATCATCCCCAACACCCAGTGCATTCCCACCTCACCCCATTCCCTTATTCCCACATTTTCTATCCCCTTCCCCATTATTCCCACATCCTTCCCACACCAACCGTATTCAATCTTTCCCCTTCCCTATGAACCCTTCCTCCTGTCTTCCCCTCACCTCCCTATTGCCCCTTCTCCCTTCCTCACCATCCATCTTCCCCGTTCCTATTCCCTCTTCCCTTCGCAGTCCCTTCCACCCACTCCCCCACCCCCTTTTCCGACTTCCCCTCCTCATTTCTCTCTTCGCTGCCCCCAATCCCCTCCCTCAATCTCCTTTACCCCCTTCACTTCGCTGCTCCCGGTTCCCACTCCCAAATTCTCCCAATTGCCCTTTTCCTCCATTTCATTCACCCTATCCTTATTCCTTCGACCCAGTATCCACCCCCCGATTGCTACTTCTCCTCCTCCTCCTCCTCTCCCATTCCCTCCCTCCACTTAACCCCCTCTCCCCAATCTCCCCTTAACTCCTGTCCTCCACTTGCCTCCCCTCACCATTCACTACCTCACTTTACACCCACATTTCCCCCTCCACTCCTCCCCATTAACCCCCTACTCTCCCCATCACCTCCCTTCCCCCAACCACCTCCTCCCCCCCCTCCTGCCACCCTCCCATTACCCCCTCCTCCCCACACCCTCCTATTGCCCCTTCCTCCCATTACCCCTCCCTCCCGTTACCCCTCTCCTTCCCCCCACCCTTCCATTACCCCCCTCCTCCCATTTACCCCCATTACCCCCCTCCTCTCATTATCCCCCGAACAACCCACCTACCCTCCCATTACTCCCCCCATTGCCCTCCTCCTGCACCCCCAACCCATTACCCCTCCCCTGCCTCCACCACCTATTACACCCCCGTCTCCTCCCCCCATTACCCCCCCCGTCTCCTCCCCCCCCATCACCCCCCATTACCCCCCCCAGTCTCCTCCCCCCATTACTCCCCCCAGTCTCCTCCCCCCAGTATTACCCCCCCAGTCTCCTCCCCCCATTACCCCCCCCATCTCCTCCCCCCATTACCCCCCCAGTCTCCTCCCCCCATTACCCTCCCCCAGTCTCCTCCCCCCATTACCCCCCCAGTCTCCTCCCCCCATTACCCCCCCAGTCTCCTCCCCCATTACCCCCCCAGTCTCCTCCCCCCATTACCCCCCCAGTCTCCTCCCCCCATTACCCCCCCCAGTCCCCTCCCCCCATTACCCCCCCAGTCCCCTCCCCCATTACCCTCCCCCAGTCTCCTCCCCCCATTACCCCACCCAGTCTCCACCCCCCATTACCCCCCCCTCCCAGTCTCCACCCCCCATTACCCCCCCCAGTCTCCACCCCCCATTACCCCCCCCAGTCTCCACCCCCCATTACCCCCCTCCCAGTCTCCACCCCCCATTACCCCCCCCACCAGTCTCCACCCCCCATTACCCCCCCCACCAGTCTCCACCCCCCAGTCTCCACCCCCCATTACCCCCCCCAGTCTCCACCCCCCATTACCCCCCCCAGTCTCCACCCCCCATTACCCCCCCCAGTCTCCACCCCCCATTACCCCCCCCAGTCTCCACCCCCCATTACCCCCCCCAGTCTCCACCCCCCATTACCCCCCCCAGTCTCCACCCCCCATTACCCCCCCCAGTCTCCACCCCCCATTACCCCCCCCAGTCTCCACCCCCCATTACCCCCCCCCAGTCTCCACCCCCCATTACCCCCCCCCAGTCTCCACCCCCCATTACCCCCCCCCCAGTCTCCACCCCCCATTACCCCCCCCAGTCTCCACCCCCCATTACCCCCCCAGTCTCCACCCCCCATTACCCCCCCCCAGTCTCCACCCCCCATTACCCCCCCCAGTCTCCACCCCCCATTACCCCCCCCCAGTCTCCACCCCCCATTACCCCCCCCCAGTCTCCACTCCCCATTACCCCCCCCAGTCTCCACCCCCCATTACCCCCCCCCAGTCTCCACCCCCCATTACCCCCCCCCAGTCTCCACCCCCCATTACCCCCCCCAGTCTCCACCCCCCATTACCCCCCCCAGTCTCCACCCCCCATTACCCCCCCCCAGTCTCCACCCCCCATTACCCCCCCCCAGTCTCCACCCCCCATTACCCCCCCCCAGTCTCCACCCCCCATTACCCCCCCCCCAGTCTCCACCCCCCATTACTCCCCCCCCCAGTCTCCACCCCCCATTACTCCCCCCCCCCCAGTCTCCACCCCCCATTACTCCCCCCCCAGTCTCCACCCCCCAGTCTCCACCCCCCAGTCTCCACCGCCATTACTCCCCCCCCCCCAGTCTCCACCCCCCATTACTCCCCCCCCAGTCTCCACCCCCCAGTCTCCACCCCCCAGTCTCCACCCCCCAGTCTCCACCGCCATTACTCCCCCCCCCCAGTCTCCACCCCCCAGTCTCCACCCCCCAGTCTCCACCGCCATTACTCCCCCCCCCCAGTCTCCACCCCCCATTACTCCACCCCCCATTACTCCCCCCCCCAGTCTCCACCCCCCATTACCCCCCCCCCCAGTCTCCACCCCCCATTACCCCCCCCCCAGTCTCCACCCCCCATTACTCCCCCCCCAGTCTCCACCCCCCATTACCCCCCCCCCAGTCTCCACCCCCCATTACCCCCCCTCCCCTGTCTCCTCCCCCCATTACCCCCCTCCCCTGTCTCCTCCCCCCATTACCCCCCCTCCCCTGTCTCCTCCCCCCATTACCCCCCCTCCCCTGTCTCCTCCCCCCATTACCCCCCCTCCCCTGTCTCCTCCCCCCATTACCCCCCCTCCCCTGTCTCCTCCCCCCATTACCCCCCTCCCCTGTCTCCTCCCCCCATTACCCCCCCTCCCCTGTCTCCTCCCCCCATTACCCCCCCTCCCCTGTCTCCTCCCCCCATTACCCCCCCTCCCCTGTCTCCTCCCCCCATTACCCCCCCTCCCCTGTCTCCTCCCCCCATTACTCCCCCTCCCCTGTCTCCTCCCCCCATTACCCCCCCTCCCCTGTCTCCTCCCCCCATTACCCCCCCTCCCCTGTCTCCTCCCCCCATTACCCCCCCTCCCCTGTCTCCTCCCCCCATTACCCCCCCTCCCCTGTCTCCTCCCCCCATTACCCCCCCTCCCCTGTCTCCTCCCCCCATTACCCCCCCTCCCCTGTCTCCTCCCCCCATTACCCCCCCTCCCCTGTCTCCTCCCCCCATTACCCCCCCTCCCCTGTCTCCTCCCCCCATTACCCCCCCTCCCCTGTCTCCTCCCCCCATTACCCCCCCTCCCCTGTCTCCTCCCCCCATTACCCCCCCTCCCCTGTCTCCTCCCCCCATTACCCCCCCTCCCCTGTCTCCTCCCCCCATTACCCCCCCTCCCCTGTCTCCTCCCCCCATTACCCCCCCTCCCCTGTCTTCTCCTCCCACTCACTTACTCACAGTTTCTGCTCCATCACCTGACACCTTCTACCCTAAACATTGGACTGGAGGTTAAGACCCTGGTACGTACAACGTCATCGCGTCTCAACGTCAGCGCTTCCCTCCACGCCACGCGTCATGACGTCACCGCCCCCTCCATCACCCTGACGCTGCGTCACGGCGCAGCGGCCGCTTTGCATCAAAACATCATTGAATTATTTCTCCCCCGCTATGAAACTGAAACGGAAAAAAAGGGTTCGGGAGAACTTCCGGCTCTTGCTCCTGACGGATTAAAATAAAGGATCGCAATATTTATATTCCGGGCGCCAGATTTCCCTGGAGATTGTTTAACAAGAGCGGCGCCGCAGCCGGAGTCCTCCTGCACAGCGCCACCTGCCGCTCTGGAGGACACATTACACTCCCAGCAACAGCCTCACCTCACCTGGTGGTGGGGATGCCCAGGTAAATATTGACAAGGAACATGGTCACATTCCATTGAAAATGCAACGGGCACAGCCATTACAGTACAGAAGGAGGACATAGAATCAGTGTAGTGAAGAAGGAGGCTATTTGGCCCATCGAGTCTGAACAAAAAACAATACAGCACAGGAACAGGCCCTTCAGCCCTCGCCGCTCCCTGGTCCAAACTCGACCATTCCCCCCCCATTACCCCCCCACCTCCTCCCCCATTGCCCCCCCGCCTCCTCCCCCCATTGCCCCCCCGCCTCCTCCCCCCATTACCCCCCCCTGCCTCCTCCCCCCATTACCCCCCATTACCCCCCCCCCGGTCTAGTTTGGACCTCTCTGCACCAACTCCTCCACAGAGAATCTTACCCAGACCCATCCCCACCCTTTCCTCATAACCATATGTATTTGCCCTGCAAATCCCCCTAATCTGCACATTTTGATTTGATTTAGTATTGTTTCTTGCGCGTTACACTGAAAGCACACCGTTCATAGAGAAGGAAAGGAGAGAGTGCAGAACGTAGTGTTACAGTCATAGCTAGGGTGCAGAGAAAGATCAACTTAATGCAAGGTAGGTCCATTCAAAAGTCTGATGGCAGCAGAGAAGTCAGTTGGTACATGTCCTCAGACTTTTGTATCTTTTTCCCGACAGAAGAAGGTTGAAGAGAGAATTACTGAATTGCATGGGGTCCTTAATTATGCTGGCTGCTTTGCTGAGGCAGTGGGAAGTGTAAACAGAGTCAATGGATGGGAGGCTGGTTTGAGTGATGGACTGGGCTTTGTTCACAACCCTTTGTAGTTTCTTGCGACCTTGGACAGAGCAGGAGCCATACCAAGCTGTGATACAACCAGAAAGAATGGTTTCCATGGTGCATCTTCAGAACCTAGTGAGAGTTGTCGCGGACATGCCAAATTTCCTTCATCTTCAATGAAAGTAGAGGCATTGGTGGGCTTTCTTAACTATAGTGTCAGCATGGGGGGACCAGGACAAGCTGTTGGTGATCTGGACACCTAAAAGTTTGAAGCTCTCGACCATTTCTAATTCGTCCCCATTGATGTCGACAGGGGCATGTTCTCCACTACGCTTCCTGAAGTTGATGACAATCTCCTTCATTTTGTTGACATTGAGGGAGAGATTATTGCCGTCACACCAGTTCACCAGATTCTGTATCTCTTTCCTCTACCCCGTCTCGTCATTGTTTGAGATCCGACCCACTATGATGGTGTCATCAGTAAACTGGGGCAATTTATCATGGCCAATGCACCTAACTAGCAAGTCTTTCGAACTGTGGGAGGAAATCGGAGCACCTGGAGGAAGCTCATGCAGACACAGGTGAACGTGCAGACATCATTGGCGCTGTGAGGCAGCAGTGTTAACTCTGCCCCTTGAGTCCATGCTGGCCCGCTGTAGAGAGTGTGTCCCATTACCCCATCATTTACCTCAAGTGTCCGGCCAGTTTCCTTTCAAAATCATTCATTGCCTCCGCTTCCATGACATTTATTTAATACAGTTTCCTTTCAGACATTTCTTAAAACCAAGCTTTAAATTTGAGTATTAGTATCGCAAGTAGGCTTACATTAACACTGCAATGAAGTTACTGTGAAAATCCCCCAGTCGCCACACTCCGGCGCCTGTTCGGGTAACACTGAGGGAGAATGTAGCGTGGCCAATGCACCCTAACCAGCACGTCTTTTGAACTGTGGGAGGAAACTGGAGCACCCGGAGAAAACCCACGCAGACAGTGACCCAAGCTGGAAATCGAACCGGGCCCCTGGCGCTGTGAGACTGCAGTACTAACCACTGTGCCACCCACCGTGACAACCTGTTGATTAGCTAACCTAATATCGCCTTATGTGGCGTTAAGTGGTGTCACATTTTGTTTTAGAATGCTCCTGTGAACTGAAACTCATTAACGGTGCTGTGTAAATGAACGGTGTTGTTATTATCCCACTTTCTTTAAAATTAAATACTCATCCTTGTTTTTAAATCCGTCCGTGGCCTGGTTCCTCCCGATCACTGTGATCTCCTCCAGCTCAACATTCTCTGAGATCTTTGTGTTTCTCTTGTTCCGGTTTCTTGAGCCTCACGATTCTAATCACACCTCCAGGTGCTCAGGAATCATTCCATAAACTTCCTTATCTCACTTCTCTCTCCTCCTTTGAGATGCTCCTTAAAACCTATCCCTGTTGATCAAATCTTTGGTCATCTGTCCTAATTAGCTTCTTACATGACTTAGTGTCAAAGTTTGGTTGATTTGTTATTCTGAGATATTATTCCTGATTTTACTGACAATTCCTGGACAGAATAGAATATTCCCAGACTCGGGAGTGGGTGGCATGGCGTTAGTGGGCGGCATAGTGGTTAGCACTGCTGCCTCACAGTGCCAAGGACCCGGGTTCGATTCCCATCTTGGGTCACTGTCTGTGCGAAGTTTGCACGTTCTCCCCGTGTCTGCGTGGGTTTCCTCCGGGTGCTCTGGTTTCCTCCCACAGTCCAAAGATGTGTAGATTAGGGGGATTAGCCATGGTAAATTCGCAGGGTTACAGGGATAGGGGGAGGGATGGGTAAGATGTTCTTCGGGAAAGTTGGTGCAGGTTAGATGGGCTGAATGGCCTCCTTCTGTACTATAGGGATTCCAATTTCCCAATTTTACCAAAATTCAGAAGAATCTCTGAGGGTGCTCCGGTTTCCTCCCACAGTCCAAAAGATGTGCTGGTTAGGGTACATTGGCTATGCTACATTCTCCCTCAGTGTACCCAAACAGGCACCGGAGTGTGGCGACTAGGGGATTTTCACAGGAACTTCATTGCAGTGTTAATGTAAGCCTACTTGTGACTAATAACTAAACTTTAAAACTTTACTTTTTATTCCCAGGATTTAGCCCCGATTTTCCAGTAATTCTGAGAATTGAGGGAATTATTTTCAGGATTCCTCCCTGATTGTAAATGGTCCCTAAGGCCGAGTGGATTATTCTCCAGACTCTGTTTCCGGGTTTGCAGTAATTTGGGGATGAGTGGATCATAGGAACACAGAGAAGGATGAGATGCGCCGCAGTTCCCTGCACCTCTGTAGCTGTCCAGTCTGCTCTCCAGCCTGCAAGTCAGCAGCAATGTGTTCTGAGCGACAACTAGACACAGAACTACCAGAGATCAGCGGGGAGAAGCACAGAGGCGGTACGATGGTACAGCAGTTAGTACTGCTGCCTCACACCACCAGGGTTCGATTCCCGCCTTGGGTCGCTGTCTGTATGCACATTCTCCCTGTGTCTGCGAGGGTTTCCTCCGGGTGCTCCGGTTTCCTCCCACAGTCCGAAAGACGTGCTGGTTGGGGTGCATCGGCCGTGTTAAATTCTCCCTCAGTGTTACCCGAACAGGCGCCGGAGTGTGGGGGTTTTCACAGTAACTTCACTGCAGTGTTAATGTAAGACTACTTGTGACAGTAATAATAAAGGTGAGAAGCGCCTGCAGGCACTGGGACGAGCTGGAGAGCAGCAGGGGGGGGGGGGGGGGGGGGGGCGGCAGTGGGGAGCTGGTTCCAGTCCTTGACATCCCTTTCTGTGGTCTGCTGGTAAAACGTTGCTCAGTAACTCGCCTGTGAACGTGCTGGGATGGGAAGCTTTGCTGCCTTAAGGGCACCGCACCAATGGAAGATGTTGTTGTTGTAAAGTAGCTGCACAGAATCTGTGGGATTTAATTGCCAGAGATTGATGATGTCATGTGCAACTGTGCTGAATAGAATGTGAAGCGGGGATTGTGGAAGAAGCTGCCTCTTCATCCTGAGACACAAAAAAAAAACAATCCTTGTACTAGCTGGCTGCTGGAGACATTCGCTGCTGCCAGGTACGTAAAGGCAGAATGACCCCAAACTAACCGAGCAAAATAATTAATTTGCTGTTAAACCAACATCCTTTTCTGATTTAGGAAGGAGCTTTATATTTTTTTTTCAAAAGAGCCTTTCTTAATGCTTTCTTTGTTTGGCTGATTAATGAGGGTGTGGTTTTGAACAAGGAGAACAGATGGGTTAATGGGTGGACAGAGATCTGGGATAATTGAGCGCAAAAAAAAAACATGGGGGGAGAGAGGAAGGGAATTTGTTTCGGGTTGTTGTGATGTGGAAGGCGCTGCCTGAGAGGGCGGTGGAAGCAGATTCAATGGGAACTCTTGCGAAAAGGGGGAATTGGATAAATGCTGGAAAATGAAATATCTGCGGGGTTATTGCGGCGGGGGGGGGGGGGGGGGGGGGGGGAAGGATTGGGGGGGGGAAGAGTGGGACAAATTTCAAAGAGCTGGCACAGGAATGATGGGCTGAATAGCCTCCTTCCGTGCTGTATGATCCTATGGCGAGTGAGCAGGAAGGGAGACTGAGGATTCTGCGTTTCTCTGCTGCACACTTCCACTTTGTTTACTGAGGGAACACGTTGTAAGCAGTATACGAACATCGGGCCTCAGCAGGGGACTTTCACTCGTTACAGGCTGTGTGTGTTAATTATTATTTAATATTCTATTTCTCGGACTCCTAGCTCCTAAATCACAGTTCCCTTTCAGCTACCTTTGTATCATTCATTGCGTTCGGTTCTGTTGTATACATTGAATTAATCAACATTTCTTTCATTTCCAACCCCCTGGCTGCCTTTCGGCATTTCTCAAACCCACTGCGCTGCCACAAACCTCTTTACTGGGTTTGTTTGTGCCTTCAATTTTTTGTTTGACCAATAATTGTTGAATGTTACAGCCCAGCAGGAGGCCATTCAATCCATCATGTCTATGCCAGCCCTTTGAAAGAGATATCCAGTCTCCCAGCATTGATCAGTACAGGCCAGGGCAGAGAGGGGGCAAAGGACTGTGTGTAGAATGACGAATGGTCGGTGAAATCAGATGAAGTTTTATTTCCGCTGCCTGCTTTGTATTTCCATCCTCGCCTCCTTCTTTGCTGCTAAAGTTTCAGAAGCATCAGAATGATCAGGCGGGAAGTGTTCACCAGCTATTCGACTGTGGAGTCGTTGCTGCTCAAGCCAATTGGTTTGCCAAGTGACACTCAGGTGCATTTCCCAACAGGATTCTCTGAATGAGGAGTCCCAGCTTCCCGAACCTGGCAGGGAGGCTCCTGGGTCTTGTTGGAGCTGAGAAGGAAGAGGGGGGATCTTATTGAAACTTACAGGATACTGCGAGGCCTGGATAGTGTGGACATGGAGAGGATGTTTCCACTAGTAGGAAAAACTAGAACCAGAGGGCACAACCTCAGGCTAAAAGGACGATCCTTTAAAACAGAGATGAGGAGGAATTTCTTCAGCCAGAGAGTGGTGAATCTGTGGAACTTTTTGCCGCAGAAGGCTGTGGAGGCCGGGTCATTGAGTGTCTTTAAGACAGAGATAGATAGGTTCTTGATTAATAAGGGGATCAGAGGTTATGGGGAAAAGGCAGGAGAATAGGGATGAGAAAAATATCAGCCATGATTGAATGGCGGAGCAGACTCGATGGGCCGAGTGGCTGAATTCTGCTCCTATGTCTTATGGGTGGTGTTTGGAAGGGTTGGGGTGACGGTGGGCGCTGCGGTGGTTGGGAGGGTGGCCAAGGGGGAGTTGGGCTTGCGTAATTCAGCTGCCCCCCCCCGTTTTCCACTCAGGGTCTGTCCAGTGTCACTCTGCATGAGGGGAGTGGCGTCAAGGAGAGTGACAAGACCTCGAAAAGCCCCAGCTCCCCCTTCCTGCCCCAACCCAACCCTGAGGTGCTCAGCCGTGGTCACGCCCTGTGTGAGCCGGTCCCCACACTGATACCAAAGTGCCAAACCTCCTCGCCCTGCCCGGGCCTGACTCTGACTCGTTCATTCAGAGTTTGTGTTCAAAACTCTGGAGTAGGAGTTGAACCCGCAGCCTTCTGACTCGGAGGCGAGAGCGCGACACTCGGAGGCACGGCTGCCACCTGTCCTTCTGGAGCCCGTGCCTGCATCATGGACTGGAACACAAAGTAATGGGCTGACTGTGGGGGAGCTGGGTGCCGCAGCCTAATTGAGCTTGTGTTCTTCAAAGGGAGAGGATTTTAATTCCTTACTGTAACAATTAGTTCATGGAGCCATTCTGTGTCTGAAGCTCGAACATCATGCTGTTCATCTGAAAGTTGAGGCCAGCTGTCATCAGAGACAGACTGTCAGAATTCTGGACTCCATCTCTCTGATCAGGTGGGACTCTCATAATCCCATCAAAATCCCCTAATTTCTCTCCTTTTGTTTTGTTTCTTCCACCCATCTGATACTCAGACTGAAAAAGGGGATGCTTTCGGTAGGGGTGGGCAGAACCAATTTATGAATGGTGTTGCCAGAGACCACGTGGAGATAAACCATCCCTGATCCAGGGGAATGTGGGGATAAACCATCCCTGATCCTGGGGAATGTGGGGTTAAACCATCCCTGATCCAAAGGAAATGGGGGATAAACCATCCCTGATCCAGGGGAATGTGGGGATAAACCATCCCTGATCCAGGGGAATGTGGGGTTAAACCAGCCCTGATCCGGAGGGAGCTGAGACCTCTCATTGTGTGCAAGCCCAGACTGCCAGCAGGCTGTTTGGCCACAAGAGACTTCACAGCTTGAGCCAGGCATTCGGGTCACATGCACATGTCCGAATAGCTCCTTGAATAGCTCCTTATGTAGCTCATTCGGGGCGGCACGGCGGCACAGTGGTTAGCACTGCGGCCTCACAGCGCCAGAGACCCGGGTTCAATTCCAGCCTCGGGTCACTGTATGTGTGGAGTTTGCACATTCACCCCGTGTCTGTGTGGTTTTCCTCCGGGTGCTCCGGTTTCCTCCCACAGTCTAAAGATGTGCGGATTAGATTGATTGGCCATGCTGAAATTAACCCTAGCATCAGGGGGATTAGCAGGGTAAATCTGAGGGGTGACGAGAATAGGGCCTGGGTGGGATTGTGGTAGGTGCTGACTCGATGGGCCAAATGGCCTCCTTCTGCTCTGTAGGGTTTCTATGATTCCAAATTTTGTTTGATAATTGTTCGCTGTGCGGTGCTTTGTGATGTTAAAGGCACTATATAAATGCAACTTGTTGCGGGGCTGGAGAAGGTCACAGAGACGGGGAGGGTGAGCCCATGGAAGTATTTGGAAACAAAGACAAAAGAGCAGGATTATTAAGAAGGACAAATTCCCTCGGAGCAGAGAAGGTTAAGAGGGGACTTGATCATGCTGTTCAAAACACCTCGAGGGGTTTAGATCAAGTATATAACGAGAAACTCTAGTGGCTGTATGTTGATAATCGGAGGATGCTGTTTTACGACGATTAGCAGAAGGACCAGAGGCAGCATGAGGAAAAACTATTTTTTATGGAGTGAGTGTTTAGGATTTGGAATGGTCTGCCTGATATGGTGGTGGATACAGATTCAACAGTGACATTCAGAAGCAAATTGTACAAATACTTGAAGGAGAAAATTTCAAAGATTTGTCTAAATTCTTTCATGGGATGTGGGCGTCGCTGGAAAGGTCAGTATTTATTTCCCATCCCTGATTGCCCTTGAACCGAGTCTCACGCTGGACCATTTCAGAGGGCAGTTAAGAGTGAGCCACATTGCTGTGGGTCTGGAGTCACATGTAGGCCAGACCGGGTAAGGACAGCAGATTTCCTCCCCAAAAGGATATTTTTTCTTCTTTATTTTAGCCAGCGCGGACGCAATCCACTGTAACTTTTCTATGGTTCTAATGAACCAGATGGATTTTTACAAGTCCATGGTCCCGGGTGGCTGGTCTCTTCCTCTATCCTTCTGCCACCTGCTCATACCTGCTGTAATGCACTCATGAACCTTCCCCCCCCCCCCCCCCCCCCCCCGCGCCTGCTGACGTGAGGTCGGCAATATAACATCATCACACACAATCTCTGATATTTGGTAAGGCTAGCAGACGCAGAAAGCGTTAGTCCACCCCAGGGTGGCACGGTGGCACAGTGGTTAACAGGGTTCAATTCCGGCCTTGGGTCACTGTCTGTGCGGAGTCTGCACATTCTCCCCGTGTCTGCGTGGGTTTCCTCCGGTTGCTCCGGTTTCCTCCCACACTCCAAAGATTTGCAGGATAAGTTGACTCCTAAATTGTCCCAGGAAACTAAGGAAATTTGGCATGTCCGCTACAACTCTCACCAACTTCTACAGATGCACCGTGGAAAGTGTTCTTTCTGGTTGTATCACAGCTTGGTATGGCTTCTGCTCTGCCCAAGACCACAAGAAGCTACAAAAGGTCATGAACGAAGCCCAGTCCATCACTGAAACCAACCTCCCATCCATTGACTCCGTCTACACTTCCTGCTACCTCGGAAAAGCAGTCAGCATAATTAAGGACCCCACACACCCCAGACATTCTCTCTTCCACTTTCTTCCGTCGAGAAAGAGTCTGAGGTCACGTACCAACCGATTCAAAAACAGCTTCTTCCCTGCTGCCATCAGACTTTTGAATGGACCTACCTCGCACTAAGTTGATCTTTCCCTACACCCTAGCTATGACTGTAACACTACATTCTGTACTCTCTCCTTCCCTATGAACGGTATGCTTTGTCTGTATAGCACACAAGAAACAATACTTTTCACTGTACATTAATACATGATGATAATAAATCAAATCAAGTAGTCTCCCAGGATGTGCAGGTTAGGGGGATTAGTGGGGTAAGTGTGTGGGGTTACGGGGATAAGTGATGGGCCAATTGGCCTGCTTCTGCACTGTAGGGATTGTATGATCTTCTATGACTGCCATTTCCAGATGGTCCATTTCCAGTGGTCACGGGCATTCAGCCTCTGATCTCCGGGTAAGCGTTCTCCAAGGCGGCCTTCACGACACACGACAGCGCAGAGTCGCTGAGCAGAGACTGATAGCCAAGTTCCGCACACATGAGGACGGCCTAAACCGGGATCTTGGGTTTATGTCACACTATCAGTAACCCCCACAGCTTGCTTCCTGGACTTGCAAAATCTCACTGGCTGTCCTGTCTGGAGACAATACACATCTCTTTAACCTGTGCTTAATGCTCCCTCCACTCACATTGTCTGTATCTTTAAGACCTGGTTGGCTGTAGAGATTCGCATTCTAATCAGTATTCTGTAACTTGTCTTTGTGTCTCTATATGCCCTGTTTGAGAGCAGATATCCACTCCATCTGACGAAGGGGCAGCGCTCTGAAAGCTAGTGGCATTTGCTACCAAATAAACCTGTTGGACTTTAACCTGGTGTTGTTAAAACTCTTACTGTGTTTATCCCAGTCCATCGCCGGCATCTCCACATCATGATTTCCAGATGGGACAGGCTTCTGATTTCTACACCTGCCCAGGATCCACAATATTGGACACTGGTGTGATCATGTTGTCTTGCCCACCTGAGACCAGCACCTCATATTTATGTCCACGTGGGGGTGGGGGTTGAGGGGATAAGCATGGCCCACCTGATTTGTGGACTAGTGGGCTAACGGCCAAATAATCTCTCTTTTGATGAGGTTTGTTGAGGGGTAAGTGTCGGTCATGACACCCAGGAGAATACTCCTGCTCTTCTTTTGTTCCAGGGGAACTTTTACCTCAAACCTAAAAGGAGCTAGGCTTATCATCTCGTCAGAAAGACGTGGCAGCCCCGATGTTTCTGTGAAAGCTCAGCTCTTTTCCTCAAACAGGGTAATTGCTGCATTTTATATTTTTTAATGTCTTTCCATACATAAAGTGGATTTAAATGGGTGTTTGTTAGCTGGAGCTGAGACACAATGGCTCCTTATCGCTGTGTTCTAGGGATAATCGATACACAAACCAGCCCAGAGACATCCAGATTTCCCCAGGGGACCATCTAGTCTTGCTGATCTGCTCCTTCATTTGATGCTGCTGCCTGTATTGGAAAGCTAATTGTGTTAGATGATTACTTGATAGCCTTTGAGATCTCTAATGTACACAAACTTGCAGACTCGCAAAGAAATCATAACCTCATAAGCAAACCCATTAAGGATAATTCACCATTGTCGTAAAGTGGATAAATTCGAGGTTATCCACTTTGTTGCAAAAACAGGAAGACAAGATTTTTATCTGAATGGCTATCAATTAGGAGAAGGGAATGAGTAACAAGATCTGGGTGTCCTGATACACCAGTCGCTGAAGGTAAGCATGCAGGTGCAGCAGGCGGTAAAGAAGGCAAATGGTATGTTTTTTGATTTTGATTTGTATTGTCACATGTATTAGTGTACAGTGAAAAGTATTGTTTCTTGCGTGCTATACAGACAGAGCATACCGTCCATAGAGAAAGAAATAAGAGAGTGCAGAATGTAGTGTTACAGTCATAGCTAGGGTGTAGAGAAAGATCAACTTAATGCAAGGTAGGTCCATTCGGCAGCAGGGAAGAAGCTGTTCTTGAGTCGGTTGGTGTGTAATCTCAGAGTTTTGTATCTTTTTCCCTTTGGAAGAAGGTGGAAGAGAGAATGTCCGGGGTGTATAGGGTCCTTATTTATGCTGGCTGCTTTGCCGAGGCAGCGGGAAGTGTAGACAGAGTCAATGGATGGGAGGCTGGTTTGCGTGATGGATTGGGCTACATTCACGACCCTTTGTAGTTTCTTGCGTCCTTGGACAGAGCAGGAGCCCATACCAAGCTGTGATACAACTGGAAAGAATGCTTTCTCTGGTACATCTGTAAAAGTTGGTGAGAGTCGTAGCTGACATGCCAAATTTCCTTAGTCTTCTGAGAAAGTAGAGGTGTTGGTGGGGCTTTCTTAACTATAGCGTTGGCATGGGGAGACCAGGACAGGTTGTTGGTGATCTGGGCACCTAAAAACTTGAAACCCTCAACCCTTTCTATTTCGTCCCCATTGATGTCGACAGGGGCATGTTCTCTTTTACGCTTCCTGAAGTCGATGACAATCTCCTTCATTTTGTAGACATTGAGGGAGAGATTATTGTTGCCGCACCAGTTCACCAGATTCTCTATTTCATTCCTGTACTCTGTCTCGTCATTGTTTGAGATCCGACCCACTACGGTGGTGTCGTCAGCAAACTTGAAAATCGAGTTGGAGGGGAATTTGGCCACACAGTCATAGGTGTATAAGGAATATAGTAGGGGGCTGAGAACACAGCCTTGTGGGACACCGGTGTTGAGGATGATCGTGGAGGAGGTATTGTTACCTATCCTTACTGATTGTGGTCTGTGGGTTAGGAAGTTCAGGATCCAGTCACAGAGGAAGGAGCCGAGGCCACGGAGTTTGGAGGTGAGTTTCGTGGGAATAATGGTGTTAAAGGCTGAGCTGTAGTCAATAAATAGGAGTCTGACGTAGGTGTCTTTGTTGTCTAGGTGTTCCAGGGTTGAGTGCAGGGCCAGGGAGATGATGTCTGCTGTGGACCTGTTTCGGTGGTGGGCAAACTTTAGTGGTTCCAGGCAGTCTGGGAGGCTGGAATTGATTCATAGCGATTCGTAGGCCTTCATAGCGAGAGGATTTGAGTACAGGAGCAGGGTTAAAAGTTAAAGTTTATTTATTAGTCACAAGTAGGGCTGACATTAACACTGCAATGAAGTTACTGTGAAATTCCTCTCATTGCCACACTCCGGTGCCTGTTCGGGTCAATGCACCCTAACCAGCACGTCTTTCAGACTGTGGGAGGAAACCGGAGAACTCGTGCAAACTCCACACAGACAGTGACCCAAGCCGGGTACAATTATATAGGGCCTTGATAAGGCCACACCTGGAACATTGTGTGCCATTACCAGTGTCACTGCTGCTCCCAAACTAGCTGTAAAAGTGCATCAGGACCTCACCATGACTTCTAGTTGTACCCTGCCCTGAAAGCTGAGCCTCCGGTTACAGAGGCGGGAGGGGGAGTGGGGGTGGGGTGTGCGCACTGAAGAGGAGATGCAGAAAGAGGGAGGAGGAAAGAGGGGAGGGTGTCAGAAGGAGAGAGATGGGGAGGGAAGGAGAGAGTAAGGGGAGAGAGTGGGAGGCGTATGGAATGCGGAGGGTAGAGAGAGGAGAAGATATTTGCTGCAGTTCGGTGGGGCGGTGGGTGGGTGGGTCTGGGGGGAGGGGGGGCGGTGGTGGAAGAATATTTGTCTTTGGGGTGGGAAGAAAATTGCTCAGTGATGGGGGAGAAAACTTGCAATTGTGGGAAGTGGATTTGGGGGTGATGGAAGTGCAGGGATGTGATACACAGGTTATAGAAACACAGAAAAACTACAGCACAAACAGGCCCTTCGGCCTGACAAGTTGTGCCGAACATATCCCTACCTTCTAGGCCTACCTATAACCCTCCATCCTATTAAGTCCCATGTACTCATCCAGGAGTCTCTTAAAAGTCCCTTTTAAGCAGCCGATTCCACTCGTCCACCACCCTCTGTGTGAAAAACCTCCGCCTAACATTTCCCCTGTACCTACCCCCCAGCACCTTAAACCTGTGTCCTCTCGTAGCAGCCATTTCCACCCTGGGAAAAAGCCTCTGAGAGTCCACCCGATCTATGCCTCTCAACATCTTATATACCTCTATTAGGTCTCCTCTCATCCTACGTCTCTCCAAGGAGAAAAGACCGAGCTCCCTCAGCCTATCCTCATAAGGCATGCCACTCAATCCAGGCAACATCCTTGTAAATCTCCTCTGCACCCTTTCAATCATTTCCACATCCTTCCTGTAATGAGGCGACCAGAACTGAGCACAGTACTCCAAGTGGGTCTGACGAGGGTCTTATACAGCTGCATCATTATCCCTGGACTCCGAAACTCAATCCCTCGATTGATAAAGGCCAGCACACCATACGCCTTCTTAACCACCTCCTCCACCTGCGGGGCCGATTTTAGAGTCCTATGGACCCGGACCCCAAGGTCCTTCTGATCCTCTACAGTACTAAGAGTCTTTCCCTTTATATTGTACTCCTTCATCTCATTTGACCTACCAAAATGGACCACGACGCATTTATCTGGGTTGAAGTCCATCTGCCACTTGTCCGCCCAGTCTTGCATCCTATCTATGTCCCTCTGTAACTTCTGACATCCCTCCAGACTATCCACAACCCCATCAACCTTTGTGTCGTCGGCAAACTTACCAACCCATCCCTCCACTTCCTCATCCAGGTCATTTATGAAAATGACAAACAGCAAGGGTCCCAGAACAGATCCCAGGGGCACACCACTGGTGACCGACCTCCATTTAGAAAAAGACCCATCTGTGCACACTCTCTGCCTCCTTTGGGCAAACACAGTAAGAGTTTTAACAACACCAGGTTAAAGTCCAACAGGTTTATTTGGTAGCAAAGACCATTAGCTTTCGGAGCGCTGCTCCTTCGTCAGATGGAGTGGAAATGTGCTCTCAAACAGGGCACAGAGACACAAAATCAAGTTACAGAATATTTGGATTTATGTCACATTATCAGCAACCCCCACAGCTTGCCTCCCGGACCCGCGGGCTGTCCTGTCTGGAGACAATCCCGCGGGTCCGGGAGTCAAGCTGTGGGGGTTGCTGATAATGTGACATAAATCCCAATATTCTGTAACTTGATTTTGTGTTTCTGTGCCCTGTTTGAGAGCACATTTCCACTCCATCTGACGAAGGAGCAGCGCTCCGAAAGCTAATGGTATTTGCTACCAAATAAACCTGTTGGACTTTAACCTGGTGTTGTTAAAACTCTTACTGTGTTCACCCCAGTCCAACGCCGGCATCTCCACATCTTGACTTCCTTTGGGCAAGCCAGTTCTGGATCCACAGGGCAGTAGCACCTTGGATCCCATGCCCTCTCACTTTTTCTAGAAGCCTTGCATGAGGGACCTTATCAAACGCCTTGCTAAAATCCATATAAACCACATCTACTGCTTTCCCTTCGTCAATGTGTTTAGTCACATTTTCGAAGAACTCCACCAGGCTCGTAAGGCACGATCTGCCTTTGACAAAGCCGTGCTGAGTATTCTTGAGCATACTAAACCTCTGTAAATGCTCATAAATCCTGTCCCTCAGGATCTTCTCCATCAGCTTACCAACCACTGAGGTTAGACTCACCGGTCGGTAATTTCCTGGGCTATCCCTATTCCCCTTCTTGAAAATAGGAACCACATCCGCAATCCTCCGGCACCTCATAGAAATCATCATAGAAACCCTACAGTGCAGAAGGAGGCCATTCGGCCCATCGAGTCTGCACCGACCACAATCCCACCCAGGCCCTACCCCCACATATTAACCCGCTAATCCATGGACTCTAAGGGGCAATTTTTAACCTGGCCAATCAACCTAACCCGCACATCTTTGGACTGTGGGAGGAAACCGGAGCACCCGGAGGAAACCCACGCAGACACGAGGAGAATGTGCAAACTCCACACAGACAGTGACCCGAGCCGGGAATCGAACCCGGGACCCTGGAGCTGTGAAGCAGTAGTGCTATCCACTGTGCTACCGTGCCGCTATCCCTGATCAGCAGTGCCACTCCACCCCCTCTCTTGCCTCCCTCCCTGTCCTTCCTGAAACATCTGAATCCCGGCACCTGGAGTATCCAGTCCTGACCCTGAGACATCCAAGTCTCCGTAATGGCCACCACATCACACTTCCAGGCATCAATCCACACTCTGAGCTCATCCCCTTTATTCACTATACTCCTGGCATTAAAGTAAACACATCTCAATCCTTTGGTCTGAGCCCTCCCCTTCTCTATCCCCTGTCGATCCTCCCTCTTGCACTGTCTATAACCCTTCGCTGTTTGCGAGCTAACTTCCTCGCTCCCAGTCTCTTCGTCTCGATCCCCTCCCCGCAACCTATCTAGTTTAAACTCTCCCCAGTAGCCTTAGCCAACCTTCCCGCCAGGATATTGGTGCCCCTGGGATTGAAGTTGTACGGCACAAAGAAATACATAAAGCGAGCTTATCAACACATGTTAAAGCCAGGCCTTCTTTTTCTTTAACTAGCTCAGTTTTAGAATGTTTGAAGCTATTGAAATTCTGAAACATGGAGCATAATCTTGAAATGTTTGAGCTCTTCACTTTGGGGCAATTGGTTTCATGGAATCCCTACAGTGCAGAAGGAGGCTGGGACCCTTTTGTATCTCACCCCTCTCATCTTAAACCGATGCCCTCTAGTTTTCGACTCCCCTACCTTTGGGAAAAGATATTGACTATCTAGCTGATCTGTGCTCCTCATTATTTTATAGACCTCTATAAGATCACCCCTAAGCTTCCTACGCGCCAGGGAAAAAAGTCCCATGACAATGATGACATTGATGGCAAATACCTTGCTTGCAATATTGAATGATGGCTTTTACATGCAATTGATATCAAATGACAGCTAAATTATTGTTTTTGAGAATAATTGATGTAACTGTGCAAGTGAACACTGTTGAATGCAAATTATTTCAAATGATGACAAGGTGTTCAGGTAGGGCCAGCCCCACACTGCCTCCAGTGAGGATGCTGAGGATCCAGTTGTAAAAGAGCAATCACTTTGTTCACTTGCACCCTCCACCAGCACAGATATACACAGCTTGGTGGGTCCTAGTTCTGGAGTGGGTCAAGTTCACAATCTGGTGATCACCTCACCGACACGTGCCAATGGCAGGTGGAGTCACTGGCAGCCGAGATCTCTGACACTTGGAGGACTGCTGGAGACCAGGCCCCTGACTGTAAGAGCAATTCCCACGAGGTCACCCAATGGGATCCTCAAATGCAAGTCTACGGAGTCTGAATCCAATCTCTGCAGTTGGTCCTCAGACGCATGTTGGAGATCAAAAAAAAAAGGCAGAGGGACATCAGGCTCGGTTGTCAGGCCATCAGCTGACTGCAATGAAGGATGGAGGAGTCCGTCCATGTTCTGTCTGATATCATGGCTCCAGCATGAGAGTGCGTTCAAGTCTGTTGGAATGTTGGCGGCTGCATTGGACAGCGAGGTCCAGCAGAACACGTGGTTTCTGTCAGATATGCACTGGGAACTGCACTTCATAGCTCGAGCCTCAGTGTTTGCATGCAATGGCAGCGCAAGAGAGGAGCCAGGCCATCTCGACCAGGTGCCCCTTCTCATCAAGCAAGAGTCAGGAAGGGGGCCTTGGGGCACCCTAAGGGAGGAGGAACGCCAGCCAGACATCACAGGGTCATCCGTCCAGGAGTCCCCTGCTAGATATTGAGGTAGTTGTATGATTGCTTTAAGAGCAGGTCACATGATTTGATGGTGATGTCATTGGGATGTTTCAGAGGCTCCTGCTTTTAGTTTCAGTTTGTACTAGGCACAGGCTCAAGGTCCTGGAATAAATCTGTTGCTGTAATTTGAATTTATGTGTGCAAACCACGTCTTTCTCTGTTTGTGTTGTTGCAGGACGATATCAGGGATCATGTCTTTTATATTTTAATTCATGTGTCCGTTCATATTTTGTTTGATTTCAGTGTAATACATGCAGGGTTACATAGGGCAAGCCCAGAGAGCCAGGCCTCACCAGAGGGAAGAAAAAGGTTAACGCAGACAGCCAGAGGAGGCCTGCTCTGCCAACAGATAATGATTTATATATGCTATCAGCTTCTAACAATAGTATGCGCAGGAGATCTTTCCGAGTTATCATGACAATGGGAGAACCAGCATTAAGACGGCCGGTCTCCATACAGTCTAGGGAGGGCACAGTCTTCTGGAAAACATGATCACCTAGCAGAGGAGGGGGGGGAGGAGCAATTAACACATCGTTGTAGATCGGTTGGGCAAACACAACGCTTTGACATTATAATCGGGTAACCGGAACTGTCCGGAGAGATGATTAGCAGGGATGTACTGAACAATGTATTCGCATGTTGAGATTAAAAGAACCATCTTGTATCCAACTCGAGGAATTAATATGATAATGTAAAACTTTGCAACTCGGTAAAGTATAATAGCCTGTACAAATCTACGAGAGAACTCACAGGCAACGTGGGGTTTCAGGCCCGAGTTCATCTCTCCCTCATGCATGTGGAATAAAAACTTTTCTTGAAGTTCGACATGGTCTCCAAGGCTCCACTCGTTTTATTTCCCTGCTACAGAGTAAAACCCACAACCGTGGTGGCACAGTGGTTAGCACTGCTGCCTCTCAGCGCCAGGGATCCGGGTTCAATTCCAGCCTCGGGTCACAGTCTATGTGGCGTTTACACATTTTCCCAGTGTCTGTGTGGGTTTCCTCCGGGAGCTCCAGTTTCCTCCCATCTTCCGATCAGAGCAGCGTGCGATTCGAGGCAGTATCTGACGTGTCAGAAAATAAGGAATGCTCTGTTGCATGGCTGGGGCCCATGTGAAAGAAAATACATAAAGTCAATGGTCTCCAGGGTGAAAAGGAGAAGACACTTTTAAAAAATACTGAGCAGTCTGGAGTCACTAGTGCCTGCAAGAGAAATGGTGGCTCAATTAGGGTCCATGGGACCTTTCAATGAAGGAAATGATTCATGAAGTTCCTGTGCAGAGTCTTTTCATTCCTAGGAATTGCAGCGTCACTGGAACTGGCTGCTGAAGAGGTTTCACAGTTTAGAACATAGAACATAGAAAAAATACAGCACAAACAGGCCCTTCAGCCCACAAGTTGCGCCGGTCATGTCCCTACCTACCTAGGCTTATATATAGGCTTACCTATAATCCTCAATCCTATTAAGTCCCATGTCCTCATCCAGGAGTCTCTTAAAAGACCCTATCAAGTTTGCCTCCACCACCACTGACGGCAGCTGATTCCACTCACCCAGCACCCTCTGAGTGAAAAACTTACCCCTGACATCTCCTCTGTACCTACTCCCCAGCACCTTAAACCTGTGTCCTCTCGTAGCAGCCATTTCAGCCCTGGGAAAAAGCCTCCGAGAATCCACCCGATCTATACCTCTCAACATCTTGTACATCTCTATCAGGTCACCTCTCATCCTTTGTCTCTCCAAGGAGAAAAGACCGAGCTCCCTCAACCTATCCTCATAAGGCATGCCAACCAATCCAGGCAACATCCTTGTAAATCTTCTCTGCACCCTTTCAATCATTTCCACATCCCTCCTGTAATGAGGCGACCAGAACTGAGCACAGTACTCTAAGTGGGGTCTGACGAGGGTCTTATAAAGCTGCATCATTATCCCCAGGCTCCTAAACTCAATCCCTCGATTGATGAAGGCCAGCACACCATACGCCTTCTTAACCACCTCCTCTACCTGCGAGGCCAATTTAAGAGTCCTATGGACCCGGACCCCGAGGTCCTTCTGATCCTCTACACTGCTAAGAGTCTTACCCTTGATATTATACTCCTTCATCCCATTTGACCTGCCAAAATGGACCACTACACACTTATCCGGGTTGAAGTCCATCTGCCACTTCTCCGCCCAGTCGTGCATCCTATCTATGTCACGCTGCAGCTTCTGACATCCCTCCAACCTATCCACAACACCACCAACCTTTGTGTCGTCGGCAAACTTACCAACCCATCCCTCCACTTCCTCATCCAGGTCATTTATGAAAATGACAAACAGCAAGGGTCCCAGAATAGATCCCTGGAGCACTCCACTGGTGACCGACCTTCATTCAGAAAAAGACCAGTCTACAACCACTCTCTGCCTTCTGTTTGGTGCAGGAATGAAGATCCACAGGTTGGCAACTGCCCATAAGAAGTCAAACAGCAATAAGCATGTCACAGATGTGCCAAAATGGGCCATTCAGCGAGTGAATGGTGGAGCAAGGATAGTCAATGTAAGAATTGTGGCAGAATGGGTCACATTACAAAAGCTTGTTGGACTAGACCAGCTTCTCTTGAGAAGAAAATTCAGAAGAACAAGTTGCATTCTACAAAAATAATTTACAACATTGAAGTAAAGAATTAGGTTTGTGAAGAAGAGAATGTCCAGGAATATGATAAGTTCCAACTGAATATCTTATGCTTACAGGGTGAATCACATAGATTCTGATTCCAAAGTTAAGTGGATAATGTATTAGGATGGGGGTTGATCCTGGTGCTGCTGTATTTTTAATTCCTGAGACTACACACCAACAAAAACTGAAGCATCCTCATTTAAAACCAGCTGATGTGATTTTAAGGATATACATCGAAGAAATTGTGCCATTAAAAAGTTACGTCATGGTCAATGAAGAGTTGAGCGGACAACAGTAGAGTTACCTCTCCGTGTCATCCATTGTAATCTTCCAGCTTTACTTGGAAGATCATGGTTGGAGAAGATAAAGCTTAACTGGAGTGTTGTCAACAAATTGGTCGATGCCAAAACAGACCTATAGCACCTTCTAGATAAATATAGGAGTGTATTCGAAGTGACCCTTGGCTCAATAAAGGGAGTTCAAGTGAAACTCAAGATAAAGCATAATAATCAACCAAAAAGTCTCAGAGCAGCATCATACAAAATTCACCCGAAGGTCGAAGAAGAATTAGTACGACTTGTTAATACTAGTAGTGTTACAGCCAGTTATATTGAGTGACTGGGCTACCCCCATTGTGCCTGTCATGAAACCAGATGGTTCAGTTTGTATTTTTGATGATTTTAAAACAACCATAAATCCCGTGTTCTGTTCTGATCAATATCCGCTTCTGAAGATGTGTTTGCTGGGTTATCAGATGGGCAGAAATTCAGCAAGTTTGATCTTTTACAAGCATATTTACAGATGAATGTAACCACTGAAACTCAACCATTGCTTATCACCGTTATTCATAAAGGTCTTTTTCATTATAAAACATTGCCTTTTGGAATAATATCCACACCAGCTTTGTTCCAAAGATCAATGGATCAGATTTGAAGTGGTCTCTCTGGTGTACAATGTTACCTGAATGACATTCTAATTACCGGGTCCAGTGAACAAGAGCACTTGAATAGTCTAGAAGCAACATTGGACTGCCTTAAGCACTTGGTCTACGTATCATGAAAGAGAAGTGTGAATCTTTCCAAGCATTAGTCCAGCTTGTGAGTCACATCATTGATAGTAAAGGTCTACATAAAGCAGCTAAAATGATGGTTTTATAAGCACCATGCGACAAATATTACACAATTGAGGTCATTTTCTAGGATTAGTGAATTATTGTGGCAAATTTGTTCCTAATTTAGCGACGTTATCGAAGCCATTGCATAGTTTACTATGTGTGCAGTAGTTATGGGACTGGACTACAGAATCTGAGCAAGCATACAAGGATGTCAAAGATGCTTTGTAAAAGTCTGAAGTTTTGCTTCATTTTAATCTGAAGCTACCATTACTGCTTGCTTGCGATGTTTCACCTTATGCAGTAGGGGCAGTTGTTTCACATATTATGCCTTCAGGACATCAACGACCAATAGCTTTTGCTTTGCATACTCTGACTAGTGCTGAATCTAACTATGTTCAGCTAGAAAAATAAGCATTGAGTATAATTTTTGCCATATGAACATAAGAACATGAGAAATAGGAGCAGGAGTAGGCCATCTAGCCCCTCGAGCCTGCCCCGCCATTCAATAAGATCATGACTGACCTGAAGTGGATCAGTTCCACTTACCCGCCTGATCCCTATAACCCCTAATTCCCTTACCGATCAGGAATCCATCTATCCGTGATTTAAACATATTCAACGAGGTAGCCTCCACCACTTCAGTGGGCAGAGAATTCCAGAGATTCACCACCCTCTGAGAGAAGAAGTTCCTCCTCAACTCTGTCCTAAACTGACCCCCCTTTATTTTGAGGCTGTGCCCTCTAGTTCTAGCTTCCTTACTAAGTGGAAAGAATCTCTCCACCTCTACCCTATCCAGCCCCTTCATTATCTCATAGGTCTCTATAAGATCCCCCCTCAGCCTTCTAAATTCCAACGAGTACAAACCCAATCTGCTCAGTCTCTCCTCATAATCAACACCCCTCATCTCTGGTATCAACCTGGTGAACCTCCTCTGCACTCCCTCCAAGGCCAATATATCCTTCCGCAAATAAGGGGACCAATACTGCACACAGTATTCCAGCTGCGGCCTCACCAATGCTCTGTACAGATGCAGCAAGACATCTCTGCTTTTATATTCTATCCCCCTTGCGATAAATGCCAACATCCCATTTGCCTTCTTGATCACCTGTTGCACCTGCAGACTGGGTTTTTGCGTCTCATGCACAAGGACCCCCAGGTCCCTTTGCACAGTAGCATGCTGTAATTTTTTTCCATTTAGATAATAATCCAACTTGGTATTATTTCCTCCAAAGTGAATAACCTCGCATTTGTCAACGTTATACTCCATCTGCCAGATCCTCGCCCACTCACTCAGCCTGTCCAAATCTCTCTGCAGACCTTCTACGCCCTCCACACGATTCACTTTTCCACTTATCTTTGTGTCGTCGTGAAGGTTTCATCATTATTTATATGGTCATCATTTTACGTTATTGACTGATCATCGACCCTTTACTATTTTGGGGTTGTATAAAGGCATACCATCGTTAGCTGCCAGTCAAATGCACAGGTGGTCACTGATCTTACCTGCATATGCCTACGATATGAAGTATCACCAATCATAGTGCCATGCTGATGCATTATCACGCTTACCTTTACCTATTGAGCAGGTACCACCAACTAGCTTTGGTAATATTGATTATTTTTCACGAGTAGTTCATTTTCCTGTGACAATTCTCCTCATGTTCAGAGACATATCAGAAATTATCCCGTGATGGGGATATAGTATTGAAAGGAATGATGCTGGAAAACGTTATACGCATCCTGATTTGAAACCATATGTGTCAAGAAAGCTTGAGTTGACCATCCAAGGTGGGTGTAGGAAATCTGAGTGATCATTCTTCCTAGTCTGCATGGAAACGTTCTTGAACAACCACAGGAAGGACATCTACAGTCTAGCTATATGAATCGGCACCTTGTTATTTTGGGTGGCCAGGTCTGGTTGTTCAGATTGGAGAAAAAGACAGACAGTGTCAGTTCTGTGCATGAATAAGAAATACAACACTGTTGTCTCCTTTACCCCCCCTTAGGAGTGGCCTAAAATGCCTTGGCAACAACTGCATGTAGATTTTACTGGTCCGGTTAAGGGTTACATGTTCTTTGTCTTAATTGCTCCACACTCAAAATGCCAGAGGTTGTTGTCATGAGATCTACTACAACTGAACAAACTAGACAAAATTTTCGCAAGATTTGGTAAACCGGAACAGATTGTTAGCGATAATGGTTCACAGTTTACTTTGCAAGAGCTTGAGGATTATCTCAAAGTAAATGGTGTTCAGCGTATAAAATCAACACCTCATCATTTGCCAACCAATGGATTAGCTGAAAGATTCGTACAATCCTTGAAACATTCTTTAAAAGCTTCAAGAGAGCAAGGTTCGCTATCACATCGTGTGAATAGCTTTTTGGCATCTTATAGAAACACTACTCCATGTGATGACCCAAAGTTCACCTACATTACTATTGAAGAGAAAGTTGAAAACTACATTTGAATTGTTATTAGCTCCAGAAACTTCAGAGGTAGTAGAACGTCAACAACAATCTCAAATCGTTAGACGGGAAGTGAGGGCAAAACAAAGCATTTTTCCACATGGAGATTAAGTGTTAGCGTGTAATTATGCCATGAGTGAGAAATAGGTACCCGCCATAATTTTAACAAAAACAGGTCCAATTTCTTGCCCGGTTCAAACTGAAGATGAACTACTTTGGCGACAACACCATGCTGATCAATTGTTGTCATCTCGAAATGATTTTTCAGAATCATCTCCAACTTCTTTAGTCCCTATTGTTGTGAATACTACTGCGAAAGACCTATTTGAATCTGAGTTGCCTGATGATTGTGTCTTTGCTGCTATACCACGTGAAAAAGTATCTTCCGAAGTTCCAAGTCATACTTCCAGGGTCAAGGACAGCCAAATTCCAGAATGTCGTATACAACCATAGCAGAATAGACATCCTACTGATCGACTTTCTTATTGACTGTGTACAATGATTAATGATGTAGAGTGCTATGTCTAGAATATTCTTGATCCTATGTATAACATTGTAATAATTTGTTGTCATGACCACTGAAATGAAAGGGGAGGGATGTTGTATATTTAAGTAGTTGTATGATTGCTTTAAGAGCAGGTCACATGATTTGATGGTGATGTCATTGGGGTGTTTCAGAGGCTCCTGCTTGTAGTTTCAGTTTGTACTCTGTACAGGCAAGAGGTCCTGGAATAAATCTGTTGCTATTAGTTTGAATTTATGTGTGCAAACCATGTCATTATCTTTTTGTACAAACCCATATGCCCAAAGTTGCCCTGCTGCTCCAAACTCCCCCGCTGCCTAATAATAATAATTTATTTATAAGTCACAAGTAGGCTTACAGTCACACTGTAATGAAGTTACTGTGAAAATTCCCTAGTCGCCACACTCCGGCGCCTGTTCGGGTACACTGACGGAGAATTCAGCATGGCCAATGTACCTAACCTGCACACCTTTGGATTGTGGGAGGAAACCGAAGCACCGGAGGAAACCCATGCAGACACGGGGAAAATGTGCAAACTCACACAGACAGTGACCTAAGCAGGGGGAATCGAACCCGGGCCCCTGGTGCTGTGAGACAGCAGTGCTAACCACTGTGCCAACGTGCCTTTGAGTCTATCAACTCCAGCTGGCCAGACCAAGGAGGGTACACCTGCCTCAGAGTAGGAAACTATTAGCAGGCCTGGGCCCTTCAGGCCCCGGGCCTCCAGAGGATGCCAAAGTCATCTCAGGCAATTGGGCAAAGAAGTCAGCAGGCTGCCTCCGCCTCTGGTGCAGGTGTCAGGGCTGCACCAAGACATGGCAGTAGAGTAAGGAAAATGAAGTTCTGAAAGCACAGTGGTGCATGGGTGTTCAATCACTGTGTATAATTTCCACCTCTTAAATACGTTTCACTTTTATCTCTCAAAGCCTCAGATACTGAATGGCTCTTTGAGGTGATACAATGGACTCTGTTCATTCAAGGGCACCAGATGCCCCCCCACCCCAATCATCCCCCTTCTTGTCCATCAGTTCCATGTTGCCTCACGCAAATCTCCTCTCCGTTAGTTCCACATCTGCGACATGAACAAAGGCACTTCCAGTATGAGGACGATGGTTGCAAACTACACATGTAAGCCTTGCATCTGAGGATCACATTATGTGACCTCCTGAGAATTGTTCTTGCGAAGTTCGGGATTATCCATCTGCTAAAGGCTGTTCTTTGTGCATGTTGTAAGGATTTTTCAGTGAACCCGACAACAGTCACCCAGGTACACTTTGCAGTGGCCTTCATTTTAATACTGAAAGGTCTTGGTTAAAGCAGTAATCATTGTCCCCACAAAAACAAGGGGAAAGGCTACTAATGATTTGATTTGATTTATTATTGTCACATGTATTAACATACAGTGAAAAATATTGTTTCTTGCGCGCTATACAGACAAAATGTACCGTTCATAGAGAAGGAAACGAGAGAATGCAGAATGTAGTGTTGCAGTCATAGCTAGGGTGTAGAGAAAGATCAACTTAATGCAAGGTAGGTCCATTCAAAAGTCTGACAGCAGCAGGGAAGAAGCTGTTCTTGAGTCGGTTGGTACGTGACCTCAGACTTTTGTATTTTTTTTCCGGACGGAAGAAGGTGGAAGAGAGAATGCCCGGGGTGCGTGGGGTCCTTAATTATGTTGGCTGCTTTGCCGAGGCAGCAGGAAGTGTAGACAGAGTCAATGGACGGGAGGGTGGTTTGAGTGATGGATTGGGCTACATTCACGATCTTTTGTAGTTCCTTGCGGTCTTGGGTAGAGCAGGAACCACACCAAGTTGGCATGGCTGTCCATAGAGAGAATAAAAGGTGTGAATGGTCCAAAGCCTTTCCCCTTATTTTTGTGGCTATGACTCATCTTTCATTCCCTCCCCCTGCAGTATAAATATCTCCCACTTTCTCTGCCTTTTAGCTTTGACAAAGGGTCACCTGGACTCGAAACGTCAGCTCTTTTCTCTCCTTACAGATGCTGCCAGACCTGCTGAGATTTTCCAGCATCTTCTCTTTTTCTGCCCCCCTTCGATGTTATTTTGTTAATGGTTTTCAGGATGGACAGTCCTCCTTTATGATTTTCCGCACTCCTCATGCATGACGCTGAGCAATGGCAATGCTTTTCATTTGGTGATGTTTGAAATGTCTGTGAACGGCAGTGAGCGTGTGATGTGAGTTGTATCATTCATTCTGATGATGCCAGCCAATGGCCTCTGACAATGCTGCTCTGCTCCTGACCAGTAGCCTATTGCAGCTTGATGGGATCCCTATGTTTGGTTGCAGAATGCCGATTCCATTACATAACTGTGCAATCAGTGTCTCTTAGCCTTTACAGCAAATATTGACCTTTTGTCCTGTGGCTCATGTCGAGGACTGGAACGGTGTGAAAGCAATTTTGTTGTCTATGGAGTTGGGTGTCGTTTTCAGTGCTATGTCTCTGTCAGGAGGACGGAGTGAACTACCAGAGAGCAACTGAACGTGTTTTCCCACTTGTGATACTGGCTCGGAGGCAACAATGGGGAATGTTTATTCCATGAAAGCAGTGCCCCTTTAAAAGTTTTTCACCTGGTTGATAAATTAACAGGCAAGCTGTTCGGTTGTATGAAGGGTGTGTTGCTACCCAGGCGAGGGGCCAGCATGTTACTTGGCCTGACTGCAACAAGCAGCCCTTGTTATGACCGGTAGCTGAGCAATTATTTGTTGACATCTGTTAAAACCTTCAGAAGGTGCAGTCACACCAGACTACAACAGATTAGCACAATGAAAGAAGCAATGTTATCACTCATACAACAGTGAAGTGAAGGATTTATTTCACACTCTCTCTCTTTCTTTCCTCTCTCACCCTCACTCTCTCTGTCTCTCTATCATTCTGTCACTCTCCATTTATGCCTGTGTCCCAGTGTTTTCTTTCTTTCTCATTTCACTTTGTGTCTCTTTCCCTGCCAGTCTATTTGTCACTCAGTTTGTCTCTCTATCTGTCTCACTCGTCCTCTGTTTCTGTCTTCTCATTCGCTCTTGCTCTCTTCTTGTGGCTCAGTCTCCCTCTATCATTCTGTTTCTTTACATTTCTGTGTGTGTGTCTGTGTCTCCCTGCATATACCTATATCCCAGTGCTCTCTCTCTCTCTCTCTCACACACACACACACACACTCTAGACTCACATATCTGTGTCTCATTGCTCTTTTTCTCTCTCTCTTTCTGACTGTCACTCTCTTCATCTTTCTCTCCCCAATCGTATATTCATGTCTTATTGCTCTCCCTCTGTCTCTGCTTTTCAGGTTATGCCATCGCTAAGGTTTGTGGTGAAGACGATTGTGAAGGAGAAGGGCTGATTGGGCAGCGCTCTGAGCTCCCTGTGCCATCACAGTCAACCATGGCAGCTGGCGGGGCGAGGGAACCAGCAGATGTTCCCACATGTTTACATCAGGTGAGTGACGGCTAGTGACACTGGGAATGGAAATACCAGTGAGGGAGGGGGGGGCGGGGGGGTGCGGCGAGTCACACAGGGTGACCAGAGCCGCACTATCGGGGGATGTGTCAGTCACACAGTGACAGGGTCACACCATTGAGGAGTCAGTCAGTCACACAGAGTGACAGGGCCGCGCTATTGAGTGGTCAGCCAGTCACACAATGACACGGCTGCACTATCGAGGGGTCAGTCACACAGTGACAGAGCCGCGCCTGTCAAGGGGTCAGTCAGTCATACAGCTGGATCAAGGGGTCAGTCACCGGGACAGGTCTGCACCATCAGGAACAAAGAAAAGTACAGCACAGGAACAGATCCTTCGGCCCTCCAAGCCCGTGCTGATCATGATGCCCCAACTAAACTAAAAAAAAACCTGCCCTTACTCAGTCCGGATCCCTCTATTCCCTCCCTATTCATGCACCCAACCGGATGCCTCTTAAATGTTGCCAATGTGCCTGCTTCCACCACCTCCTCTGGCAGCGTGTTCCAGGCACCCACCACTCTCTGCGTGAAAAATGCCCCCGCCCATCTCCCTTCAACTTTCCCCTGCTCACCTTGAACCTCTGCCCCCTTGTAATTGACACTTCCACATGAGGAAAAAGCCTCTGACTATTCACCCTGTCATAATTTTGTAAACTCCCATCAAGTCTCCCTTCAGCCTCCGTCTTTCCAGTGGAAACAATCCTAGTTTATCCAACCTCTCCTCATGGCCAACACCCTCGAGACCAGGCAGCATCCTGGTGAAACTTCTTTGCACTCTTTCCAAAGCTTCCATGTCCTTCTGGGTAGTGTGGTGACCACAACTGCACGCAATACTCCAAATGCAGTTGAACCAAGGGGTCAGTCAGTCACAGAGTAACAGAACCGCCGTATTGAAGGATCGCACACAGTTCTTTCTCCTAACCATTGATTTGTTTCTTTGTGGTTTTATAGTCACAGGTCTCCTGGTGATTGAGATAAGTTAATGCAATGAGGTGCCACTCATGCTCATGTTATATACTTGCATCTGGAATCAATCTTCTGCGAGAGAGCAATGGCCCAGGGGTCTCCTGGGTAATGAAGAGGGTCAGTATATTAAGCTGGGATAATGAGAGAGTCAGGCCTCAGTGTTAGCAAAGCTTTGAGCTCCCCAAAGAAATCCTTGGCACAGATTATTTTTTGGTGTAGGCGTGGTCCCAGACAGCAAGTTGATTGAAAGCCTTTTTCAGAGCCCAAAATAAAATAAAATCACTCTCTCTCATAATCTAGGCTGATACTCCCAGTGTAGTACTGAGGGAGGGCTGCACTGTCAGAGATGCTGTGATTCGGATGAGAGGCCCTGTCTGCCTGTTGGTTGGGCTATAAAAATCCCCCAAGGCCACTATTTTGAAGAAGGGCAGTTCTCCCCCAGTGTCCTGGCCAATGCTTATCCCTCAATCAATATCACATAACAAAGAACAGATTATTTGGTCATTGTCTCATTGCTGTTTGTGGGAGCTTGCTGTGTAAAAATTGGCTGCAACATTTCCTACATCACAACAGGAACAACACTTCAAAAGTTCTTAGTTGGCTGTAGAGCGCTTTAGGACATCCTGAGGTCATGAATGGTGTGATAAAAATGTAGTTTCTTTCATTGGCAAGCAGGAAAGTGTGGTTGACTATTGAGATCCAAGCTCCAGCTAACCTTTCCCCTCTTTTGCTCTAAGATCCTACGGTCAAATCAGGCACACTCACCACCACTCAATAAAGGATAGGAACTGAACCTTGGAATTCCTGTACTCCTGGTTCCACATTGGGCTTCCATTTGTATTGGACACGTTCAATATTAAAAGCATTTGGAACACAGTGACCATTCCATTATCCTCCACATACATCCTTCATCCCTAGAAACTGTCCCAACTAAAACATCATCAGCTTCACCATTCCTCAGTCAATCCTTCAACACTTTATAACAGAATCACAGAAAGCACCAAAGACTGCTACATAAGATAAAGATGCACGGTGTTACGGGTAATGCATTATCATGGGTAGAGGATTGGTTAACTAACAGAAAGCAAAGAGTGGGGGTAAATGGGTGTTCGTTTGTTTGGCGATCAGTGAGTAGTGGTGTGCCTCAGGGATCAGTGCTGGGACCGCAATTGTTTACGATTTACATAGATGATTTGGAGTTGGGGACCAAGTGTAGTGTGTCAAAATTCGCAGATGACACTAAGATGGGTGGCAGAGCAAAGTGTGCAGAGGACGCTGAAAGTCTGCAAAGGGATATAGATAATCTAAGTGAGTGGGCGAGAGTCTGGCAGATGGAGTACAATGTTGATAAATGTGAGGTCATCCATTTTGGTGGGAATAACAGCAAAATGGACTATTATTTAAATGGTAAAAAATTGCAGCATGCTGCTGTGCAGAGGGACCTGGGTGTCCTTGTGCAAGAATCACAAGGAGTTGGTTTGCAGGTGCAGCAGGTAATTAAGAAAGCAAATGGAATTTTGTCCTTTGTTGCTCGAGGGATGGAGTTTAAAAACAGCGAGGTTATGTTGCAGTTGTATAAGGTGTTGGTGAGGCCACACCTGGAGTACTGTGTACAATTTTGGTCTCCTTACTTGAGAAAGGATATACTGGCACTGGAGGGGGTGCAGAGGAGATTCACTAGGTTGATTCCGGAGTTGAGAGGGTTGGCTTAGTAGGAGAGACTGAGTAGACTGGGGCTATACTCATTGGAATTCAGAAGAATGAGGGGAGATCTTATAGAAACATATAAGATTATGAAGGGAATAGATAAGATAGAAGCAGGGAAGTTGTTTCCACTGACGGGTGAAACTAGAACTAGGGGGCATAGCCTCAAAATAAGGGGAAGCAGATTTAGGACTGAGTTGAGAAGGAACTTCTTCACACAACGGGTTGTGAATCTGTGGAATTCCCTGCCCAGTGAAGCAGTTGGGGCTACCTCATTGAATGTTTTTAAGGCAAGGATAGATAAATTTTTGAACAGTAAAGGAATTAAGGGTTATGGTGAGCGGACAGGTAAGTGGAGCTAAGTCCACGAAAAGATCAGCCATGAACTTATTGAATGGCGGAGCAGGCTCGAGGGGCCAGATGGCCTCCTCCTGCTCCCAGTTCTTATGTTCTTATGTTATAGCATAGAAGGAGGCCATTCGGCCCATCTTGTCTATGCTGGCCGTCTCAAGGAGCAAATTATCGAGATCTCTCCACCGCCTTGCCTCCTATAATCCTGCATATTCTTTCTTTTCAGATAATAATCTGATTCCCTCTTTAATGCCTCGATCGAACCTGCCTCCACCACAGTCTCGATCAGCGCATTCCAGATCCTAACCACTCGCTGCATGAAAAAAGTTTGTCCTCATGTCGCCATTCCTTCTTTTACCAATTCTGTGTCCACCAATGGGAACAGTTTTACCCTATCTATTCTGTCCAGACCCCTCATGATTTTCAATGTCTCTATCAAATCCCCTCTCAACCTTGCATACAAATATACATTCGAACATACAAGTTCATCATATAAATCATAGAATCCCTACAGTACAGAAAGAGGCCATTCGGCCCATCGAGTCTGCACCGACCACAATCCCACCCAGACCCTACTCCCATATCCCTACATATTTTACCCACTAACCCCTCTAACCTACGCATCTCAGGACACTAAGGGGCAATTTTAACATGGCCAATCAACCTAACCCGCACATCTTTGGACTGTGGGAGGAAACCGGAGCACCTGGAGGAAACCCACGCAGACACGAGGAGAATGTGCAAACTCCACACAGACAGTGACCCAAGCCGGGAATCGAACTCAGGTCCCTGGTGCTGTGAAGCAGCAGTGCTAACCACTGCGCCACCGTGCCGCCCAGGAACAGAGTTAGGAACAGGAGTAGGCCATTCAGCACCTTGAGTTGGCTCTGCCACTCAATAAGATCATGGTTGATCTGATTGTAACCTCAACTCCAAATTCCCACCTACCTCCGATAACCTTTCGCCCCCTTGATTATCAAGAATTTATCTAGCCCTGCCTTAAAAATATTTGAATGGCAGAACCTTCCGGTCCCACCTGCTGGCAGGATTTACCGATGCCACCAAAGTTGATGGGCTTTTGGCTGGCTTGCCACATTTTCCAGTTTCATCTATGACGGGGCAGGGAAATCCCAGGCAAAGACTCTGCTACCACCGCCTTTTTGAGGAAGAGAGTTCGAAAGACTTCAAAAACCATCTCTTCTCCAAGGAAAACAGTCCCAACTTTTCCGTTCTCTGTCCCACAACTGCATTCCTCATCCCTGGAACTATTCTTGTGAATCTTTTCTGCACCCGCTCCAATGCCTTCACATCCTTCCTCAATCAAAACATAATGTCAAAAACTAAAGATTAATTTGTCTCCCATGAGATTTGTTATTCTGTTGCTCTTTGAAAAGTGATTAAAAAATGCCTCCTTTATATTCCTTTCCGAATAAAACAACCAGAGAGTTTCATAATGATCAATTAATACTGACATTCGTCAATCCACTGAGCCACTTTGACAATTTAATTTCCCTTCTGATTTTAGTTTAATTGTTTGCCTTTTTAACACCTGTTTCTATCTCAGGTGATGTACAGACACATCCATGTGACTCTGGGAAATTACTTATTTCCACTTTGCCTCAAATTGCTTAAGGCACTAATCTAGTCATCAACACCACCACCTCCACCCTCCTGATCTCCATAACCAGCTCCACAACCCTCCGAGATGTCTGCACTCTTGGTGAGGCCGCATCAGGAGTATTGCGCACAGTTTTGGTCCCCTTATTTGAGGAAAGATGTAGTGGCATTGGAGGCAGTTCAGAGGAGGTTCACTAGATTGATTCCAGAGATGAGGGGTTTGTTGTATGAAGAGAGATTGAACAGTTTAGGCCTATATTCTCTGAAGAGTGAGGGGAGATCAAATTGAGGCATACAAGATGATAAAAGGTATGGATAAAGTAGACATGGAGCAGATGCTTCCTCTTAGATCATCGAAACCCCACAGTGCAGAAGGAGGTCATTCGGCCCATCGAGTTTGCACCGACAACAATCCCGCCCTATCCCTGCAACTCCACATATTTACCCGACTAATCCCTCTAACCTACACATCCCGGGACACTAAAGGGCAATTTATCATGGCCAATGCACCTAACCTGCACATCATTGGACTGTGGGACGAAACAGGAGCACCCAGAAGAAACCCACACAGACACAGGGAGAACATGCAAACTCCACACAGACGGTGACCCAAACCGGGAATCAAACCTGGGTCCCTAGCACTGTGAGGCAGCAGTGCTAACCACCGTGCCGCCTTTTTGTGAGGCATTCTAGGACGAGAAGTCACAGTTTTAGGATAAGGGGTAGAGTTGAGGAGAAACTACTTCTCCTAAAGGGCTGTGAATCTGTGGAATTCGCTACCCCAGAGTGCGGTGGGTGCTGGGTCAGTGAGTAAATTTAAGGAGGAGTTAGACAGATTTTTAATTGGTAATGGGTTGAAAGGTTATGGGGAGAAGGCAGGAAAATGGCGATGAGGAGCATGTCAGCCATGATCGAATAGTAGAGCGGATTCGATGGGCTGAAAGGCCTAATTCTGCTCCTGTATCTTGTGAACTTATGAACTCCTCTAATTCTGACCGCTTGTTCCACTATTGGGACAGCTGTGCCTTCAATCACGTGGACCCTAAGCTCTGGAATTCACTCCCTAAACTATGATTCTATGAACTTATTTTTGGTGTCTCTAAAATAATAAATCATTCCGAGGTGGTGTCTCACAGGGGCATTTATCAAACAACATGGGGTGAATTTTACAGTCCCGCCCGCCACGGGAATGGGAGCGGGCGAGGGACGAACCGTGGAAAAACCTGTTAACCTCGGGTGGGCTTAAAATCCCACCCATTAGTCACACAAGGTGATCATTGGACAGGTGACCAAATGTTTGGTCAATGAGGGAGATTTTGAGGATGGTCTGAAAGGAAGAATGGGGGAGAGGCAGAGTTGTTCAGGGAGTGAATTCCAGAGTTTGGGGTCCATGTGACTGAAGGCCCAGCTGCCCCGGTGGTGGAGCAAGAGGCCAGAATTAGAGGAGTGCAGATATCACTCCTGCAGAGTGCAGGAGGGTTATGGAGCTGGTTACAGAGGTCAGGAGGGTGGGGGTGGTGTGGCCATGGAGGAATTTGAAAACAAGGAAAAGAATTTGAAAAGTGTGGTTTAGCTGGACTGGGAGTCAGTGTAGGTCAGTGAGTGTCGAGGGTTATCGGTGAGCAGAACCTGGTGTGACTTGGGATATGGGCAGCAGAGTTTTGGATGACCTCAAGTTTGCAAAAGTTGTGATGGGCAGTCAGGAGTGCATTAGAAAACCCAGGCAGATCCCAACAAGAGTTCACTGGTCTTGTGGGGAGGGGGGAGAAGGGGGTGGGGGGGAGAGTCTTGCCCCCAAATGCATGTGCATGGGCCTACAAACACATGTGTAAAGTGTTGATCATGTCACCAGCGCTAACTGTAAAGGGCGTGAATAGGGTAACACACTTTGTGTCTGAGGTGATTGCGGTCGCTGCGGTAAACGGCCACAAAACCATTCCTGTTTACAGGCCGAAGATGAGGTCGAGAAGCCGAGTGAGGAAGAGGAGGAAGAAGAAGAACTGGATAAACTGTTGGGCATCGAGCGGCTGAGTGATCTGATTAGTGAACGCCCTCCGCGGGAACCTGAGAGAACCTACAATGAAAAGGACTTTGAATGTAAGTGTGCGTGCGTGTGTAAGTGATCCCCACCCTGTGTCCATATCCTCATCAAACTCCTCTGAAAAGTGTGTGTGTGTTCTTATAGAAAGGGACACATACGAGTTCACAAACCGATTTGTGCAGTATATGAGAGACTGAACCTTCTCCCTGAATGTACCCCACACTAACACTGAGACAAGGGATGGTTCCCGCTGTTCCTGATGCTCTTTATTTTTCTCAAAATGCGTCGAGAGTAAATTCTGCCCAAGAGACTTGCCCTTCCTGTCTGGTTCAATAATCTCTGTCCCCTTAAAGAATCTGCTTTCCTAAGACAACAGTAGCAGGAGAGGTATTCAGATAGGATAGGATTCTCAACAACAAGCCAGATTGCACAATCTACTCGAAAGGATCTAAATTTTTTGACGTAGTATAATCATGTATGACACAGAAGGTGGCCACTCGATCCATCGTGCCTGTGCCAGCTCTTTGATAGAGCTATCCAATGAATCTCCCTCTCCTGCTCTTCCCCCATAACCCTGTAAATTTTTCCCCTTCAAGTGTTTATCCAATTACATTTTGGAAGTTACTATTGATTTTGCTTCCACTGCGTTTTCAGGCCGTTCATTCCAGATCACAACACCTCACCATCTTAAGGTTTCCTTTTGTTAATTATTTAAATCTATTTAACCTCAGCTTACTGACCTCCTGCCATTGGAAACAGATTCTTCTTAATGATCGTCAAACTCTTCATAATTTTCAATACATGAGGTACACAAAGATATACTGATGGGCTGATATGATGCAGGAATGATGTGGAGATGCCGGCGTTGGACTGGGGTGGGCACAGTAAGAAGTCTCTCAACACCAGGTTAAAGTCCAACAGGTTTAGTTGGATTCACTTTTTTTGGAATCATGAGCTTTCGGAGCACTGCTCCTTCATCAGGTGAGTGGAGAGGTGGGTTCACAAACATGGCATATATAGACAGAGACTCAATTGCAAGATAATGGTTGGAATGTGAGTCTTTACAGGTAATCAAGTCTTTACAGGTATACACAGTACAAGTGGAGAGAGGGATAATCATAGGTTAAAGAGGTGTGAATTGTCTCAAGCCAGGACAGTTAGCTGGATTTTGCAAGCCCAGGTCAAATGGTGGGGGTTACGTGTAGTGTGACATGAACCCAAGATCCCGGTTGAGGACGTCCATCACTCACCTGATGAAGGAGCAGCGCTCCGAAAGCTCATGATTCCAAATAAACCTGCTGGACTTTAACCTGGTGTTGTGTGACTTCTTACTGTGATGTAGGGAGGGAGAAGGAGCATGTGGAGCATAAACACCAGCATGAACTAGTTGGGCCGAATGGTCTGTTTCTGGGCTGTAAAGTTCTCTGTAATCCTGTGTAATCACCAGATCATCGACAGACGTCCCACCACATTCACCACCCACTCTCAGCGCGCCTGCCACATCATATGCGCTTCAGGAGAAAGGTCTCTCGCCCAGAGCGGAAGAAGAAGAGAAGGAGGAAAAAGAAAAAGACTTCAGTGCCTCCGTCTGAGGTAACGCCCACCATCCAGGAAGTGGATGAGGAGGAAGAGGAGGCCTCGGAATTCGAGTCCCAGGACAAAGATCTGTCGGCAAGCGAGGAGATGCGCGACCAGCCCAAGGTTTATATATAGAATAACAGATACCGGGGAGAGAGTTACAGACTGGAATCTAATCGAGGGGTTCGGGGTGGTTTATATATAGAATAACAGATACCGGGGAGAGAGTTACAGACTGGAATCTAATCGAGGGGTTCGGGGTTGTTTATATATAGAATAACAGATACCCAGGAGTGAGTTACAGACTGGAATCTAATCGAGGGGTTCGGGGTGGTTTATATATAGAATAACAGATACCCGGGAGTGAGATACAGACAGGAATCAAATCGAGGGGTTCGGGGTGGTTTATATATAGAATAACAGATACCCGGGAGTGAGTTCCAGACTGGAATTTAATCGAGGGGTTCGGGGTGGTTTATATATAGAATAACAGATACCCAGGAGTGAGTTCCAGACTGGAATTTAATCGAGGGGTTCGGGGTGGTTTATATATAGAATAACAGATACCCGGGAGTGAGTTACAGACTGGAATCTAATCGAGGGGTTCGGGGTTGTTTATATATAGAATAACAGATACCCGGGAGTGAGATACAGACAGGAATCAAATCGAGGGGTTCGGGGTGGTTTATATATAGAATAACAGATACCCGGGAGTGAGTTCCAGACTGGAATCTAATCGAGGGGTTCCGGTTGGTTTATATATAGAACAACAGATACCCGGGAGTGAGCTGCAGACTGGAATCTAATCGAGGGGTTCGGGGTGGTTTATATATAGAATAACAGATACCCGGGAGTGAGTTACAGACTGGAATTTAATCGAGGGGTTCCGGTTGGTTTATATATAGAACAACAGATACCCGGGAGTGAGCTGCAGACTGGAATCTAATCGAGGCGTTCAGAGGGGATTATATATAGAACAACAGATACCCGGGAGTGAGCTGCAGACTGGAATCTAATCCAGGGGTTCAGGGTGGTTTGTATATAGAATAACAGATACCCGGGAGTGAGTTACAGACTGGAATCTAATCGAGGGGTTCGGGGTGGTTTATATATAGAATAACAGATACCCGGGAGTGAGTTACAGACTGGAATCTAATCTCGGGGTTCAGGGTGGTTTATATATAGAATAACAGATACCCGGGAGTGAGATACAGTCTGATATCGAATGGAGGAGTTTGGAGGGACCAACGGAAACTGTTTCCCCTTATTTTCTCTATTAAAAAAAATATTCTGAACGCTTACATTCAATCTTCCCTTCATCTTCTTGAAGTCTGCCATCTCTATTGAATGATGGGGTAAGAGATTGTGGTGGAGAGGGAGAGATGGCAGAGACTGGAGCAAGACTCGGGTGGCAGGGACATCATCATCTGTTTGAAGTGGTCGCTGATATTTGCTCTCCATCTTTTCACAGTGCCATCTTACTTCACCTGAATCGACCGAGTCTCTCGTGATTGAGCAGCAGAGGCTAGATTCTCCCCAACAGCCACCGGAACCTTATTCAGCAAAGGCAGAGAGGTCAGATTCTGCCCCGGGGGCCAACCCCCAAACTGTGTACATGACAGGAACAGGTCCGCTGCCCTCACTTTGTGCTGTTGGTGAGGTTTGGCTCGCCACCCAGCACTCCCCTGGGAGGAGTAAATATCTGTCCAGGGACTCCTGCTCCTGACTACCATCCAGTGGCCACTGCTCTAATGGACAATGGGTCAGGAACAACCTCAAATGTCCTGCTAGTGGTCACTTAGCTTGCCAGACCATGGGGAAACAGTTGTGGGGAGTGGACTAATTGGATAGCTCAAAGAGCCGGCACAATCACGATGGACTGAGTGGCCTCCTCCTGTATCATATGACACTGTCATCAGGGGTGACCCTCGGAACCATCACTCACATTAGAATCACAGAATGGATACAACACAGAAGGAGGCCATTCAGCCTGTCCTGTCTATACTGGCTCTCTGCATAAGCAACTCCCCTAGTCCTACTCCTCCGCCTTTTCCTTGTAGCCCCACAATTAATTCTCTTCAGATAATTACCCAATTCTGCTTTGAATGCTGTGATTGATTTTGCCTCCAGCCCACTCTCAGGCAGCGCATTCTGGATCTCAAACCACTGGCTGTGTAAAAATGTTACCCTCACCTTGCCTTTGGTTCTTTTGCCAGTCGCCTTAAATTTGTGTCCCTCTAGTTCCCCACCCTTCCGCCAATATACTTCGCCCAGAGACAAGATGACACAATCATCTTCATTCCTCATTACTCACTGATATAAGACACCCGCATCGTCCTGCTGTTTCTATTCCATTAGGCTGACTCCTGAAGCAAAGCTTTTTTTAAATATTTATTTTTCTCCCCCTTCCACAGTTTTCTGAAACCTCCCCAGGATTCCCCACACGCCCTCCTGAGGAGCCCTGACAAGCGGAAGACCCTACACCGGCTGGCGAGCGGCCAGCGAGCCCGTTACGACCTGCGGGAAAGGATCTGCATTGGGAGTATGACTGCACTCGGAGCCACCGTGTATCAGAAAGTGCCAACCGATGACGCGGAGGCGCAGATGCTCGCCAGCGCTGACCTGGACTATATGAAAAGTAAGGAACAGTCAGTACCAGGATATATAGGGATTGATGTGCAGGGAGGGCACACACAGATAATATACATGGAGAACATTCAGTGAGAACATGCAGCAATAACTAATAAATGACATTAACCCAACAAAGTAACTTAGAATCAATACAGTGCAGAAGGAGGCCATTTGGCCCATCAAGTCTGAACCGACTCTGCGAGAGAGCGTCTTACCCAGGCCCAACCCCATCCCAAGCCCGTGACCCCACCCATTTACCACACTAATCCCCCAACCTACGCATCGTGGGACACCATGGGGCAATTGAGCATGGCCAATCCGTCTAATCTGCACATCTTTGGAATGTGGGAGGAAACAGGAGCACCCGGAGGAAACCCACGCAGACACAGGGGGGGAAAGTGTAAACTCCGCACAGACAGTGACCCGACACTGGACTCGAACCCGGGTCCTTGGTGTTGTGAGGCAGCAGTGCTAACACCGTGCCACGCACTAATGCATATTGATAATACATAGCAATCACACAGAGGGAGAATGCACGGGCAGCACGGTGGCACAGTGGTGAGCACTGCTGCCTCACAGCATCAAGGACCCGGGTTCGATTCCCGGCTTGGGTGACTGTGTGGAGTTTGCACATTTTCCCTGTGTTTGCCGTGGGTTTCCACCGGATGCTCCGGTTTCCTCCCACAGTCCAAAGATGTGCGGGTTAGATGCAATGGCCATGCTAAATTTCCCCTTAGTGGCCTGGGATATATAGGTTAGAGGGACTAGCGAGGTAAATGTGTGGGGATAGGGTCTGGGGTGGGATTGTGGTTGGTGCAGACTCAATGAGCTGAATGGCCTCCTTTTGCACTGTAGGGTTTCTATGGTTTCAATGGACAGCAATATCGCGCAGTGAACACAGGCACAATGTACAGTGATACCGTCTACAAACAATTGACCATTATAAAGTGGACATTTTCCTTCCTGTCTAAATAAGGCTACCAATGACAGCATGCATATTGGTGGAAGATATGTAACAGAATCAGGAACATTTTGATATGTATTCTGGTATAGGTTAAAACTGGAAATTTACGATTCATAGATCGAGAACCAAAACCTCTTGGATTGCCCTTCCGAATGGATTCCACTTACAACTTTACGTGTTGCGGTGAAAAGATGAATTCTGAAGGGTAATAAGATTGAGGGCAGAGAGAGATGTGGGGTTTAGGGAGGGATTCCAGAGCTTGGGTCCTAATCGGCTGAAGACAGGACCACAAGCGATGGACTGATTAAAATCTTGGATGTGTGGAAGGACAGAACTGGGCGAATGCAGAAATAATAATAGGTATCAGAGCTCGTGAACCCTCGTGATTTCTGCGCTCTCTTCATGTCCACCTCTTGCGCATCCCCAAGTTTAATCGCTCCAGTACTGGTGGTCATGCCTAACACTGCCCATGTTGCAAGCTGTAACACTAATAAATAAACTTTAAAACTGTGGAATTCCCTCCCAAACCCTCTCTGCCTATCTATTCTTCTTTAATTCACTCTCTAAAACTGACCTCTGTGGCTAAGCTGCTGGATACTGCCATAAGATCTCCATACAAATTTTGTTTGATTACGCTCCTGTGAAGCACCTTGGCATGTTTTACTACGTTAACTGCGTTACTTAAATATGAATTCTTGTTGTGGGGACCTGGTGTGCATCAGAATGATGGGAATAGACACACTCTGTGTAACTACACTGCCTCTTGACCTTGAGACTCGCTGCGGAGTTGCTTCGAGAGCGGGGAGCTAAGACTGAGTAGCCAGCAGGAGGGAGAAAGCTGGGGGGATGGAAAATACGATGGGTTGAAACGGAGGCAAAGTCAAGGGGAAGAGCAGTCGAGATCAAGATGTGGAGAGTGGTTGGCATGGCGAGGTTGGGAAAAGAAGGGCTGAAGATTGATGGAGAGACTGTGGTGGAGCTGGTTACGAAAGGGTTATCAGCTGAAAATGCCAAATTGCCTTTCCTCGATCAAGTGACAGGATATTGGATTGGAGTCTGACATCATGGAAATGGGCTGAAAGCCTGGAGGACAAAAATGTTCAAAGCAGTCGCCTAGTCGGCAGGGATTCGCTTCTCCTATCGACATCAGCCTGATCAATGATAATACCACCAAGTTCCAATTCACCACTCTAAAGCCCATTGCAAATCTCCGAGGACCAAGTGAGCATCGCCGGACTCTCACCCTGCTGCGTTGCTACTTCTATTATTGATGCCTGTGTTCTGCCCTCATCCTGTTTGAAGATCTCACCTGAAGAAAGAGTGACACTCCGAAAGCTTGTGCTATCAAATAAACCTGTTGGACTTTAACCTGGTGTTGTGAGACTTCTTACTGTGCCCACCCTGGTCCAACACCGGCATCTCCACATCATGGCGAAGATGATGGACACGGAGGACTCCGGCGATGACCGGGACCCAGACACCGATGTCTTTGAACTCATCGGGAACGAAGACTTTGAAGAATTTGCCCTTGATTTTGACGATTATGACCTGTGGGAGACAATTAATACCTGTCTTCATAACAAGGAGAAACCCTGTAAGTAGCAAGACTGTGAGGGTGATGTTCTTAAAAACAAGTGAGGGGAATATCAAAGCAATCACATCTGTGAAGTTGTTTTGCCAACCCCTGTAAATGCCTCTGGGTGATTTCCACACTAAGTGAATTTAGAGTTCAGTGACTGGTGTTCCGGACACAAACTTATCAACAAATTTGCACAATAAACAGAGTGAAGTGGACAGTTAATCGTTCTTCTAGGTGAGGGATTGGTGTTGGCCGGGGCATCAGAAAAATTCCTACCCTTTATAGAGTCAGAGGATCTTAAACACCCAACCGACAGGCTCCAGCTTAATGTCTGACCTTGGTGCAGCATTTCTGACAGCGAAGTGTCCACTCTGCATTGCCCATCCAACTGTATCGTGCAACTTCAGTACTGTCCCTCTGACAGGGCAGTACCCTCTCAATACTACCCCTTCCACTGTTCAGTGTAACCTCAGTACTGACCCTCCGTCAATGCAGCATTCCCCTTCGACTGTGTAGTAAAATCTTAATAGTGACTCTCTGACAGTGCAGCACTCTCTCAGTACTGACCTTCTGACAGTGCTGCACTCCCTCAGCACTGACCCTCTGACAGTGCAGCACTCCCTCAGCACTGACCCTCTGACAGTGTGGCACTCCCTCAGTACTGACCTTCTGACAGTGCTGCACTCCCTCAGCACTGACCCTCTGACAGTGCGGCACTCTCTCAGTACTGACCTTCTGACAGTGCGGCACTCCCTCAGCACTGACCCTCTGACAGTGCAGCACTCCCTCAGCACTGACCTTCTGACAGTGCAGCACTCCCTCTGTACTGACCCTCTGACAGTGCGGCACTCCCTCAGTACTGACCCTCTGACAGTGCGGCACTCCCTCAGTACTGACCCTCTGACAGTGCGACACTCCCTCAGTACTGACCCTCTGACAGTGCGGCACTCTCTCAGTACTAACCCTCTGACAGTGCGGCACTCCCTCAGTACTGACCTTCTGACAGTGCGGCACTCCCTCAGTACTGACCCTCTGAGAGTGCGGCACTCCCTCAGTACTGACCCTCTGACAGTGCGGCACTCCCTCAGTACTGACCCTCTGACAGTGTCGCACTCCCTCAGTGCTCTCCCTCAGCAAGGCACTGGGATTGTGGGCTAAGTTATTGAAGAACTGGAGTGGGACTCGAACCTGCAACCTTCTGATTCAGGGAAGAATGTCACTGACTAAGCCAAGCAGACACAAGTTCCATCAACAGAAACAGGCACCTTTATCTCCTCTGCTCTGATTCTGGAACTGGTCTGTGACTGGTATATACAGCATATGCTGGAGTACTTCACTCAGCCTTCTTCAACAGCATCTCCCAAACTCGTTAACATCCATTGCCAATAAGGACAAAGGCGACGGGTGTCTGAGAACGTCACCAGCTTCCAAGATGTTCATGCGTCACTCACCATCCTGACTTGGAAACTTATTATAGTTGCTTCATTGTCACAGGGTCAAAATCCTGGAATTCCCGACATTTTAAAAAATTCATTCTTGCGATGTGGGCATGGCTTGCTCGGCCAGCATTCATTGCACATCCCTAATTGCCCTTGTGAAGCTATCGTGGAACCACCTTGAACTGTTGCAATGTATCAAGGGTATTCACACTGTTGTTCTGAAGGGAGTTCCAGGATTTTAACCCAGCCACAGTGAAGGAATGGCCATATATTTCTCAGTCAGGACGGCAAGGTGGCTTGAAGACCCTCAAGGGCTGCAGACACATGGAAACCCCCACCAGCTCGAGGTTTCCCTTCAAGCCACTCACCACCCTGACTTGGAAATATATCGGCCGTTCCTTCATTGTCACTGGGTCAAAATGGAACTCTGTCCCGAACACCACAGGGACTGCGGCGGGTTCAAGAAGGCAGCTCACCACCACCTTCTCAAGGGCAATTAGGGATGGGCAATAAATTCTCGCCGACCCAGCAACACCCACAACCCATGAAAGAATTTTTAAAAAAACTATGTCCTTTAACCCTCTCTGCGCAAAATAAGCTGATCTGATCAACCACAGCAGCCAATTTGTGCAGGGTGAGATCCCACACACAGCCATGTCACATTGACAAAGTGGCCTGTTTTTCAGTGATGCTGACTGAGGGATAACTGTTGGTCTAAGACACCGGAGAGAACAGTCCTGCTCCTCTTTGAAAGGGTGGCTGTGGATCATTCAGGGCAGCAGGTTTAACCCCTCATGTGCAAGTCAGCGCCGGGCAGGAAAGGGTTTTGTTACCTCTTTGGATGTGGCAGCTTGGAGTTGCACGGGTTGGCAGGGTGATTTGCTCTCTCTCTCTCTCTCTCTGTTGAACGCACAGAATTATTGACCAACTGATGTGTGCACTGGGGGGGGATTGAATTGAAATTGATTAGTGGCAGATCGCGGCCTCTGGGTGTTATGGAAAAATGTGTGCGAGAATCACACACAGATAGTTAGAGAAGGTCATTATGACTGACAGTGGGTGGAATTGATCAGCTATTCAGCTTATTTTGAGCATGGAGAGTTAAAGGGCATAGTTTTTAAAAAATTATTTCACGGCGTGTGGGTGTCGCTGGCTAGGGTGAGGATTCATTGTCCATCCCTAATTGCCCTTGAGAAGGTGGTGGTGAGTTGCCGCCTTGAACCCGCCGCAGTCCCTGTGGTGTAGGTACACCCAGTCAGGAGTCTAACAACACCAGGTTAAAGTCCAGCAGGTTTATTTGGTAGCAAACGCCACTAGCTTTCGGAGCGCTGCTCCTTCGTCAGGTGAGTGGGAGATCTGCTATCAAACAGCAAACAGGGCATATAAAGACACAAACTCAATTTACAGAATAATGATTGGAATGTGAGTCTTTACAGCTAATCAAGTCTTAAAGGTACAGACAATGTGAGTGGAGGGAGCATTTAGCACAGGTTAAAGAGATGTGTATTGTCTCCAGACAGGACAGCCAGTGAGATTTTGCAAGCCCAGGCAAGTTGTGGGGGTTACAGATAGTGTGACATGAACCCAAGATCCCGGTTGAGGCCGTCCTCATGTGTGCGGAACCTGGCTATCAGTCTCTGCTCAGCAACTCTGTGCTGTCGTGTGTCGTGAAGGCCGCCTTGGAGAACGCTTACCTGAATATCAGAGGCCGAATGCCCGTGACCGCTGAAGTGCTCCCCAACAGGAAGAGAACAGTCTTGCCTGGTGATTGTCGAGCGGTGTTCATTCATCCGTTGTCGTAGCGTCTGCATAGTTTCCCCAATGTACCATGCCTCGGGACATCCTTTCCTGCAGCGTATCAGGTAGACAACGTTGGCCGAGTTGCAAGTGTATGTACCATGTACCTGGTGGATGGTGTTCTCACGTGAGATGATGGCATCCGTGTCGATGATCCGGCATGTCTTGCAGCGTGTGGCAGGGTTGTGTGGTGTCGTGGTCACTGTTCTCCTGAAGGCTGGGTAGTTTGCTGCGGACAATGGTCTGTTTGAGGTTGTACGGTTGTTTGAAGGCAAGAAGTGGGGGTGTGGGGATGGCCTTGGCGAGATGTTCGTCTTCATCAATGACATGTTGAAGGCTCTGGAGGAGATGTCGTAGCTTCTCCGCTCCGGGGAAGTACTGGACGATGAAGGGTACTCTGTCCACCGTGTCCCGTGTTTGTCTTCTGAGGAGGTCGGTGCGGTTTTTCGCTGTGGCGCGTCGGAACTGTCGATCGATGAGTCGATCGCAATATCCTGTTCTTATGAGGGCATCTTTCAGCGTCTGGAGGTGTCTGTTGCGATCCTCCTCATCCGAGCAGATCCTGTGTGTACGGAGGGCTTGTCCGTAGGGGATGGCTTCTTTAACGTGTTTAGGGTGGAAGCTGGAGAAGTAGAGCATCGTGAGGTTATCCGTGGGCTTGCGGTACAGTGAGGTGCTGAGGTGACCGTCCTTAATGGAGATGAGTGTGTCCAAGAATGCAACCGATTCCGGAGAGTAGTCCACGGTGAGTCTGATGGTGGGATGGAACTTGTTGATGTCATCATATAGTTGTTTCAGTGATTGTTCACCATGAGTCCAAAGGAAGAAAATGTCATCGATGTATCTAGTGTATAGCATCGGTTTAAGGTCCTGTGCGGTGAAGAAGTCTTTTTCGAACCTGTGCATGAAGATGTTGGCATATTGAGGTGCGAATTTGGTCCCCATGGCTGTTCCATGTGTCTGGATGCAGAACTGGTTGTTGAAGGTGAAGACATTGTGGTCCAAGATGAAGCGGATGAGTTGTAAAATTGCATCTGGAAACTGGCAGTTGTCGGCGTTGAGCACTGAGGCAGTTGCAGCAATGCCACGTGGGAGATGCTGGTGTAGAGTGCCGAGGTACACCCACAGTGCTGTTAGGGAGAGAGTTCTGTTTTGACCCAGTGACAGTGAAGGAACGGCAATATATTTCAGGATGGTGAGTGGCTTGAAGGGGAACCTCGAGGTGGTGGGGTTTCCATGTGTCTGCAGCCCCTATCCCTCTAGATGGAAACGGTTTTGGGTTTGGAAGATGTGGGTTTGGATGGAGGAGCCGTTGTGAGTTGCTGCAGTGCATCTTGTAGATGGTACGCACTGCCTCTACTTGTGCATCGGTGGTGCAAGGAGTGAATATTGAAGGTGGTGGACAGGGTGCCAATCAACTGAGCAGCTTTGTCCTGGATGTTACAAAACTTCTTAAGTGTTGTTGGAATTGCATCCATCCTGGTAAGTGGAGAGTATTCCATCACACTTGTGCCCTGTTGATGGTGGACAGGCTTTGGGGAGTCGGGAGGTGAGTTACTCACTGCAGAACTCCAAATCTCAGACCTGCTCTGCTGGCCACAGTATTTATATGGCTAGTCCAGTTCCGTTTCTGGTCAAAGGTAAAACCCCAGGATGTTGACAGTGGGAGATGCAGTGCTGTTAGTGAATGTCAAGGCGTGATGGTTAGTTTCTCTCTTGGTCAGACTTGGCCGATGCTCGGCACGTGTATGATGCAATGTAGCCTGAAAGTTGTCCAAGTTTTGCTACGTAACACAACTACTTCATTGACTGAGGAGTCATGAATGGTGCTGAGTATTGTGTGAACATCCCCACTTCTGACCTCAAGGGCCCTCTTACCCCTACAGTATAAATCTCGTCCTATTTCCCTTGTCTTCAGCTCTGACGAAGGGTCATCCTGACTTGAAACGTTGGCTCAATTCTCTCTCTACAGATGCTGTCAGACCTGCTGAGATTTTCCAGCATTTTCTGTTTTTGTTTCAGATTCCAGCATCCGCAGTATTTTGCCTTGAATATTGTGTGAGTTTTGGTCTCCTTATCTGAGGAAGGATGTTCTTGCTCTGGAGGAAGTGCAGCAAAGGTTTACCAGGCTGATTCCTGGGATGGCGGGACTGATGTATGAGGAGAGACAGTCAGTTAGGATTATATTCGCTGGAGTTCAGAACAATAATGGGGGATCTCATAAAAATCAATACAATTCTACCAGGACGAGACAGGCTAGATAATGGAAGGATGTACCTGATGGTGGGGTTGTCCTGAAACAGGGGACATAGTCTAAGGATAAGGAGGTAGACCTTTTAGGACTGAGATGAGGAGAAATTTCTTCACCCAGGGAGTGATCAGCCTGTGGAATTTACTACCATAGGGGGCAGTTGAGGTCAAAAACATTGTATGTTTTCAAGGAGTTAGATATAGCTCTTGGGGCTAAAGGGATCAAAAGATTATGGGAGGAAAGCGGGTAGAAGTTACTTGTTTGGATGATCAACCATGATCATAATGAATGGTAGAGCAGGCTCAAAGGGCCGAATGGCCCCCCCCGCTCCTCTTTTCTATGTTTCTGACCACACTGGCCTGGGAGAGGGCGCCAGGGAGGTAAACATCCCTGGGCAACAAACAAAAGATTGCCCTGCAGTGCAGGAAAAAGTGAATGATCTGATGTGATCTTCGACTCACTGCAAACTCTTACTCTCGTAAGGACATCAGGAAGTCTAAGGGTTCGAATCCACCGAGATGTCGCATACCACCGGCAGCTAGGATATTTGCACTGATTGTCTGCTAGTCACTTTACGATCACCATCTCATGTAAGGTTTAGCACAACGGCGTCTTAATCCCTGACTGGGGGGAGCTCAGTACACGCAGCAGGCATGCATACTCCTGCACTGCTCATTCATCCATATTGCTCGCAGTCAATCTCTGTCTTTATGCAGGACAAAATGTCCCACAACAACGGAGAGAGAGCCAAGACCGGATGGTGGACCCCAGAGCCGAGGACACTCTCCACCTATGGGGAACAGGTGACAGAGCTCGCTGGAGAGAATAGAGATTGTTCCTCCATGCAAGGCGGGGGAATCAGCCTTCTGCAACAAGCTAGTGAGGCTGCATCGGGTATACATCAGCCGGTTGTGGATAATGAGTGCGAGTGACCTATATTGTTGGAGCCTGCCTCGTCAATAACTAATTATCTCTTCTCTCTCTTCCATTTACCAGCAAGAAGAGGCGAAGCAAGAGCTCCAGTAAGTGCCCCCAGACCAGCTCTGATGAGGGGGCAGGGCAAGCATCAGATGAAGAGCTGTCACTGCATTTGCCTGCACCCTCTACCTGTACAGATACACGCACCTCGGTGGGACATAGTTCTAGAGTAGGCTGAGGTTCACAATCTGGTGACCACCTCACTGACACGGATCCACAGCAGGTGGAGGCAGCGGCAGCCGGGGTCCCTGGCATTGGGAGGACTGCTAGGGACCAGGCCCCTGCCGAGTCCAAGTCCGATGGTGAGCCATTGGAATCGGCCCTGAGAGAAATGTTGGCGATGCACAGACAGGTTGCCAGAGGCTGCCAGCCGACTGGAATGAAGAATGGAGGAGTCTGTCCACATTCTTATGTTATGATTCTGGCACGTGAGCGCATCAAAGTCTCCATGCTAAAGGTGGTTGCTGTCTTGGAGACTCGGGTCCAGCAGCTTCTGCTGTATTTGTGCTCACCAACCCCTCACCATCGCTCTAGCTGTGGGTGTGTTCCAGCAGTGGCTAGGTTCACAGGGGGCAAGGCACCTCAACCACCCTCAAGGTGCCCCAATTCCTCGAGGAGTCAGGGAAGAGTCCTCAGGCACCCAAAGGGAGGAGGAATGCCAGCCAGACATCATGAGGCATCCATCCAGGATACTCCAAGGGTGTCCTGATGCTCCAACCCCCTTCTGCCAGCGACCCCCATCAACTCCAGCAGGTCAGGCTGAGGAGGGTGCACCTGCCGCAGAGGGGGAGAGTCCTATAGCCTCCAGGCCTCAGGCCACCAAAGGACGCCTGCCAAAGTAATCTCAGACAACAGAGCAGAGCAGGCAGCCTATGCTGCGGGCATTGGGCTGCACCTTTACAAAGTGTTAGTTCGGAAGAATTGCGAAGTTTTGAACGTGCACTGGTGGCACGGGTGTGGATCGAACTATGGTCTTGCTGTGTCACTATGTGAGGATAATGATAACAGAACTCGCAGCTCTGGATAGAGAAACACCACTGTATCTTGATGCGTGAAGGCATATTGGGGCTTTGTAGCAAGATGTGGCCTTTCCATTATTCACCCAGGGGAGCTGGTGTTTGGAGAGGTGGTGCCGTCCAGATGCTGCTCCCTCTTGAGACTGTCATTCATTGATGAATATTTTTCCCATTAGTGCCGCCTTGCTAAGTTGCTGCCAGACTGTCATCCATGTGCTTGGTAGCATTTCAGCTGCTTGAAGGCTATGATGCCCACTGACTTGATGCCATGGTTGAAAGGACAGCACTAGGTTTAGTTGTTGTTAGGGTACCAGATCAGAAACCCCAAGGTTTATTGTGAAGCCAGACTGGACCCCAACAATTGTTCTCTTTTGGCATTAATGTGAGGATAGGGTGTTTCACTCCGGTACGATTTTACTGACAAACTGGGGAACTTTTATCAAAACAAATTTTATTTCACAACATAATTTAACTATAACAAATAAATTAGCTTAACTTTTAATTATTGTACAATACATAAACATGATGATACAATTCTTAACTGCTCGCCTATCAATATTAGTTCCAATCAAGCAATATTTCTATTATAGACTTAAACCCTTCTTTAAAATTAGTTATCAAAATGTAGGCATACTTGTTTTGACTTAGGTTAACAGTCTTGGAGCTTTCAGAAAGCTTCTGGAGAGAGTGTGAAACAGAGAGAGACACTGCTTTCTGCTGGCAGCCCAGGTAGCAATTGCTTGTATTTTGAAATGAAAATGAAACTGTTCTTTCTTGCAAGCTTAATCCTTCCCCTTTAATCCATGACTCTGTACCTGTCAATTCACCTAATCAAAACTCACATGACTCTGCATACCTAGTCTACAATCCCAAAAGAAATAAAAGGTCTATTAACTCTACAAAGGAACACATTCTTAGCTAAAATCAGTTATTACCCTCCATTTTCAGCACTGGAGCTGCATGTTTTCCCAGATAAATCGACTCTTGTAACAAAACACTACCTCTTAACGCAGCCCCACCTTAAATATAAAATATATCAAAATAGCACAATATCATCACGTTGTTTAAGCTGCATGTTGCTTAGGTTACTGTGCCTTCTGAGGAAGACCCCATCGTTAGGTGGAGGGCTGTTGTAGGCTGCAAAGAGACATAGATAGGATGCAAAGCTGGGCTGAAAAATGGCAAATGGAGTTTAACCCTGATAAATGTGAGGTGATTCATTTTGGTAGGACAAATTTAAATGTGGATTACAGGGTCAAAGGTAGGGTTCTGAAGACTGTGGAGGAACAGAGAGATCTTGGGGTCCATATCCACAGATCTCTAAAGGTTGCCAGTCAAGTGGATAGAGCTGTGAAGAAGGCCTATAGTGTGTTAGCTTTTATTAACAGGGGGTTGGAGTTTAAGAGCCGTGGGGTTATGCTGCAACTGTACAGGACCTTGGTGAGACCACATTTGGAATATTGTGTGCAGTTCTGGTCACCTCACTATAAGAAGGATGTGGAAGCGCTGGAAAGAGTGCAGAGGAGATTTACCAGGATGCTGCCTGGTTTGGAGGGTAGGTCATATGAGGAAAGGTTGAGGGAGCTAGGGCTGTTCTCTCTGGAGCGGAGGAGGCTGAGGGGAGACTTAATAGAGGTGTATAAAATGATGAAGGGGATAGATAGAGTGAACGTTCAAAGACTATTTCCTCGGGTGGATGGAGCTATTACAAGGGAGCATAACTATAGGGTTCGTGGTGGGAGATACAGGACGGATATCAGAGGTAGGTTCTTTACGCAGAGAGTGGTTGGGGTGTGGAATGGACTGCCTGCAGTGATAGTGGAGTCAGACACTTTAGGGACATTTAAGCGGTTATTGGATAGGCACATGGAGCACACCAGGATGATAGGGAGTGGGATAGCTTGATCTTGGTTTCAGATAAAGCTCGGCACAACATCGTGGGCCGAAGGGCCTGTTCTGTGCTGTACTGTTCTATGTTCTATGTTAGGGATGAAGATGATTTATCCTGCTTCCATGATCATTGTGAGATTAATGACCTTTTTTAATATATATTGATGCTTACAGTGACAGTTGTTGTGTCCCCTGCATCAAAGCCTAAAGGGAACTGATCATGAAAACCTGTCTTCACCTCATTCCTCATGAAATCATGTAGCTATAAGGAAGTCACAGATACGTCTGCCGTGTTGTGCCCACACAACAGCAACTTCAAGTGTCCCGTCTTAATTGTCACTCTCATCAGATTCATCCCCTTCCAAATTCTCCTCATCCAAGGAAACTGTCTCACTTTCCCATGTCTCTGGCAACACATTCCCCATTAGAAACGATAGGTTGTGTAGGACAACAATGATGCAGGGGACACTGTCTGAGGTGAGTATTGGGCAGCTCTGCCTGACTGGTCCAAACATCAGAAAGGCATCTTCAGGAGTCTGCCCTATTAAGGGTAGGAAAGTGAAATTGGAACCGAGATGAGATCAGCTGTGATCGTATTAAATGGTGGAGCAGGCTTGAGGGACTGAATTACGTACTCCTGCTCCTGGTTCTTATGTTTTAATGTTCTTGGCTGATGTTCAGAGAGTGAAATCCTTTTCTATTAATGAGTCAGACACCCTGCAGCTAGGGAGCTCTCAAAGCCACCTGTGTGCAGTCGATGGCGCCCTGCACTTATGGGGAAGCCTGAGATCACAACAAATCCAACATCTCTGGCAGTCTGGCTTGCTTCATTCACGTGGGACTGAAGGTAATGGTGAAGTTTACTGGAAAGGACATCTGTCACCTCCCTTGTGCATTGATGTGTCACTGATTGTGAGATTCTGCAAAGGTCCCCAGTGGAACCCTGTAAGGATATGCTGCCAGAAAAGTTCAATGTGACGGTACCTTTAGAGCAATCATTTTGGAATGCCCTCCAAGTCTGTGTGGCATGAGTTCCTCGAGGGATTGTGGGAAATATGAGCTATCGCATCCCTAGACACGCAAAGGTGCCTGCGGCACTGCCTGTCGCTCATCTCAAGGTATGAGGGATCTTCTGTAGATCCTTGGATGCAGTCTGTGGCTCCTCCTGTGACAGTCTTATAACTCCTGACGCAGGACAGTCTTCCAGTACTCCACTCTGTTCCTTTGCCATTACCATCACGCAACTCCATCCACACACCTCCATCTCCCCCCGCCACTCCCCAGTCCAGCCTCTGTCTTCCCCCTCTCCACTGGTCCTGCCTCCCTTACCCAGCCTAGGCGCAGCTTATGAAAGAAGCATCAAACAACTCGCAGCACAACCGTTAAAGGTAAAACATCTCCATACCTCAGAGTTGTTGATGTATTGAAGCTCGTCAGGTGCATGCCACTTGTATGTGGTTGGAAAACAGACCATTTGAATTATCCACTGGCAGGATGCTTCTTTTGGAGGCCTTTCAATGTGCATTCATGAGATGCATATGTGGACCTGACAAGCAGTGCCCAACTTGATGGTCCTCCAAGTCCAGAGTGGTGAAGGGTCCTGATCTGAAATTGCGCGGCCTATGAAAGGGCCTACACTCACTCCGGGTTGGTTTCTTCACTTTTTTTTTCAGCGGTACCTTTCCTAAGTGAAGGAGATGGTTCTCTATCTGATTAACATTTACAGATAGGTGGCTTGGCATTAATGATCACTGCTCTGCTCCGAACTGGCATAGGACTCGCCAACAAATCCAACTGGAGCAGTTGGAGTTCACTTATCTCTTTCCATCTGCCTGTGCGAGCACTGTCCAGTTAATCAGACAATCTGCCATATCCGGGTCACCGGAGGTCTGATATTGTCGGAGTAGGGAAGCAGACTGCTCTTCGTATAAATACAGGGCGGTGTCCCTATGGGATGGCTCTTATGGCAGCTTTGTTAACAGCTCTGCAGAAGCTCCAACAGTGCGGCACTCCCTCAGTACAGCACTGGAGTGTCAGCCTGTGTTTTACGCTCAAACCTCTGGACTGGAACCTGAATGTACAACTGACTGGTTCAGAAGTGAGAATGCCACCCATTGAGTCATGGACAGAGGAAGTTAGATAACATCAGAAAGGAAAGAACTTATCGATTGAGGAAGAGAATCAATTTATGTCAATTTACCAACTCCAGCTGGTCATCTGAAAGGAAAAGTTTGTCAGTTTGAGCTCTGATTAGAAAGACAACAAATATCATCAGAGTGTCTGCTATTGTCAGAACAAAGCAGGAGTGAGTGAGACAAGTCTATATACAGATTTGATTTGATTTATTATTGTCACATGTATTATCATACAGTGAAAAGTATTGTTTCTTGCACGCTATACAGACAAAACATACCGTTCATAGAGAAGGAAACGAGAGAGTGCAGAAGGTAGTGTTACAGTCAGCTGGGGTGTCGAGAAAGATCAACTTAATGCAAGGTAGATCCATTCAAAAGTCTGACAGCAGCAGGGAAGAAGCTGTTCTTGAGTCGGTTGGTACGCGTTCTCAGACTTTTGTATCTTTTTCCCAACAAAGATGGTGAAAGAGAGAATATGTCCAGGGTGCGTGGGGTCCTTGATTACTTCCCTAATAACTGCCCTGATTACTTCCTTAGTTATGGAATAAAACTGTTTGCGTATCACAGCTTCCTCCAAGGGCTAATGTGGCCCTTTGAAGAGGAACCCTGTAATTGGGAATGAATGGACAGGCCTCGCTGGATCAGATGTGGGCTGAATGTCAAAAGGATCAAGGGAACAATCATATTGATCTCTTGTGCTTATTGATTATTTCATGGGATGTGGGTATCACTGGCAAGGCCAGCATTTATTACCCACCCATTCTTGCCCTTGAACTGAGTGTCTCGCTAGGCCATTTCAGAGGGCACTTAAAGAGTCAACCACATTGCTCTGGCTCTGGAGTCACATGTAGGCCAGACCGGGTAAGAGCGGCAGATTTCCTTCCCTAAAGGACATTAGTGACCCAGATGGGTTTTTACAACAATTGACAATGATTTTATAGTCACCGTTTAAAAACAAAATCATTGTAATGTTGTTGGGGATTGGCAATGTGATGCATTCTTGTGATCAGTCCCTTACTTCTGTCCATTACTGACAATATTGTGGCTCCTATTTTAACCCATTTTGAGTGTCAGCTGTGGTTCAGTTAGTGCCACTCACCCCTGAGTCACAGGGCTTCAAGTCCCACTCCAGTACTTGAGCACAAAAGTCCAGACTGTCACTCCAGTGTCAGCTACGACTCTCACCAACTTTTACAGATGCAGCATAGAAAGCATTCTTTCTGGTTGTATCACAGCTTGGTATGGCTCCTGCTCTGCCCAAGACCGCCAGAAACTATAAAAGGTTGTGAATCTAGCCCAATCCATCACGCAAACCGGCTTCCCATCCATTGACTCTGTCTACACTTCCTGCTGCCTCGGCAAAGCAGCCAGCATAATTAAGGACCCCACGCACCCCGGACATTCTCTCTTCCACCTTCTTCCTTCAGGAAAAAGATACAAAAGTCTGAGGTCACGTACCAACCAACTCAAGAACAGCTTCTTCCCTGCTGTTGTCAGACTTTTGAATGGACTTACCTTGCATTAAGTTGATCTTTCTCTACACCCTAGCTATGACTGTAACACTACATTCTGCACCCTCTCGTTTCCTTCTCTATGAACGGTATGTTTTGTCTGTATAGCGTGCAAGAAACAATACTTTTCACTGTATGTTAATACATGTGACATTTAAAGTAAAGTTTATTTATTAGTCACAAGTAAGGCTTACATTAACACTGCAATGAAGTTACTGTGAAATTCACCTAGTTGCCACACTCCGGCGCCTGTTCGGGTCAATGCACCCTAACCAGCACATCTTTCAGACTGTGGGAGGAAGCCGGAGCACCCGGAGGAAACCCATGCAGACACGGGGAGAATGTGCAAACTCCACACAGACAGTGACCCAAGCCGGGAATCAAACCCCGGTCCCATGTGCTGTGAGGCAGCAGTGCTAACCACTGTGCCACCGTGTTGCCCTATGAAATCAAATCAAAATCAGTGCAGTACTAAGTGCTGCACTGTCTGAGGTGCCATCTTACACATGAGATGTTAAACCGAGGCCCCGTCTGCTCGCTTGGGTGGATGTTAAAGATCCCGTGGTACTACTTTGAAGAAGAGCAGGGGAGCCGAAAGTTCCCCATTGCTTTCTCCATGGCAATCCTCAGCCAATCAGAGTCGATTTGCCACCCAATCAGCAGCACTTTCTCCTGTAGTTTAAACTGTTGTGATTGTTTGAAATTTGGTATATTTGGATTTGTCCAGATGAGTGCAAGATGCCAAGCTTCAGCAACATGTCTCTTTTCAGCATGTTCAAATTCAGGTGGAGTTCTTCCCTGCCAATATTTATCCCTCAATCAACATCATAAAAACAGATTATCCAGTTATTATCACATTGTTTTTTGTGGGAGCTTGCTGTGCATAAACTGACTGCGAATTTGGGACATCTAGTGGCCATTAAAAGCCCTGTAAAAATGTAAGTCTTTTAATTTCCCAGAATTGGCATCATGAATTCAATTCTTCTCCATTAACCCTCAGTTTTTACTCTTATCCCAACTCATTGTGGGCTCATTTTTTCTCTGAAATTATATTGTGAGGACGTGGCTTGGATTCCTTCACGTATAAAAATTTAAGAGGTGATCTGGTCGAGTTGTTCATAGAATCCCTACAGTGCAGAAGGAGGCCATTCGGCCCATCAAGTCTGCACCAACCACAATCCCACCCAGGCCCTTTTACCCTAACCTCACATATTTACCCGGCTAATCCCCTGACACCAGGGTCAATTTAGCATGGCCAATCAACATAACCAGCACATCTTTGGACTGTGGGAGGAAACCAGAGCACCCGGAGGAACCCAAGCAGACATGGGGAGAATGTGCAGATTCCACACAGACGGTGACCCAAGGCTGGAATTGAACCTGGTTCCCTGGTGCTGTGAGGCAGCAGTGCTAACCACTGTGCCACCGTGCCGCTCCTGTTGATGATGATTAAAAGAGTTGATCGGATAGATATAGAGAAATTATTTCTCCTGTTGTGCCAAATGTAGAACAAGGGGGAATAACCTTAAAATTAGAGCTAGTCCATTCAAGATGATGTCAATAAGCACTTCCACACCCAAAGACGAGTGGAAACCTGGAATTCGGGTGAGGGAATTGAGGGATATGGAACTAAGGTGGGTGGAAAGAGTTGAGATGCAGATCAACCATGATCTCATTGAATGGGGCAAGAGGCTTGAGGGGCTGAATGGCCTCCTCCTGTTCAGATGTCTCACTAATTAACAAAATAGCTTCATGGTTTAATGCAGTTGCCACCCAAATGATGTAACAATCCATTATGACAAAATCAGTGACCTCGGTCAAGATTGTGTGAGGTCAGACAATCACACTCCACCCAGGATAGTATGAAGTTGTTCCTTGTGCTTGTGCGAGTGATAGTTTATGTCCACAGGTAAAAATATATATAAGCGAAAGACATGATGGACACATTACAAACACCTTGTCACATCTCTCAGCTGCCCCGGAGGGCTCCACAGGCAATTTGTTACAATGAAGTGCAGTCAATGTTATGATGTAGGCAAACGAGGCAGCCACTGGATGGGGGGGAAAGATAACCTCAATCGGTTAGTTGAGACTGAAGACCACAATGCAGTACTCTGAGGAAGAACAGGAAGATCTCTCTCTCTGCTCATGTTTCAGCCAGCATTCCTGCCTCATGCAACACCGTCATGAACAGACTCTGGTCATTTATAATCATTGGTTTGTGGGATCCTGCTGTGCACAGCTTGGGTGCCGTGCTCTGCCTACATAACCGAGTCTGCACTTCAAACAAAATTGACTGTGTACAAAATACTTCTCAGGCATCCGGAGAGAGTGAATGTGGTGGATGGGATGCCAATCAAGCGAGCTGCTTTGCCCAAGGTGCTATTGAGTTTCTTGTGTGTTGTTGAAGAGTATTCCATCACACTCCTGATTTGTGCCTTGGAGATGGTGGACAGGCTTGGGGGAATCAGGATTCCCAGCCTCTGACCTGCTCCTGAAGCCGCAGTATTTATATATCTAATCCAGTGTGCAGTTCTGGTCACCTCACTATAAGAAGGATGTGGAAGCGCTGGAAAGAGTGCAGAGGAGATTTACCAGGATGCTGCCTGGTTTGGAGGGTAGGTCTTATGAGGAAAGGTTGAGGGAGCTAGGGCTGTTCTCTCTGGAGCGGAGGAGGCTGAGGGGAGACTTAATAGAGGTTTATAAAATGATGAAGGGGATAGATAGAGTGAACGTTCAAAGACTATTTCCTCGGGTGGATGGAGCTATTACAAGGGGACATAACTATAGGGTTCGTGGTGGGAGATATAGGAAGGATATCAGAGGTAGGTTCTTTACGCAGAGAGTGGTTGGGGTGTGGAATGGACTGCCTGCAGTGATAGTGGAGTCAGACACTTTAGGAACATTTAAGCGGTTATTGGATAAGCACATGGAGCACACCAGGATGATAGGGAGTGGGATAGCTTGATCTTGGTTTCAGATAAAGCTCGGCACAACATCGTGGGCCGAAGGGCCTGTTCTGTGCTGTACAGTTCTATGTTCTAGTTCAGTTTTTGTTTCCTTAGCTCCACTCACAAGCAACATCTCTGTTTATGGGCTCTGGCTGTTTGTCTCTCACTGATCTTCCAGGGTGCATTTCCGGGCCAATGCTGTCAGCCCCGGCTGCCTGCCTGTTGTCATTCACATTCTGCCCCACCCCTTGCCCCACTTCTCCCCCAGTTGGTCAGCAATTGCCGACCACTATCCAGCTCCATATGGAATTCTTTAATTGATCCAGGATATTGTGCAGATATCCCCATGGCTAACATGGTTCAATAATGAAGACAGTTTTCACAGAGTAGGCTAGCATTGCCTTGAGTTTAGAAGACTGAGAGTTGAACTGATTTTAGTTTATTAAAGCACTTTTAATGGCAGGTGTGCAAGAATCCAAAACTGTAGACCACATATACAGGATAGTTCCTGATAAATCCAATGGCGTAGGTTTCTTTACTCAGAGAGTGGTTAGAATATAGCAAATAGCCTAGATACTTTCGAAGATGTGAAGACATTAGGGTGTGCATAGAAAAGATTAATGAGAATAGTTCCTACAATGAGGAACCTCAATTATGTAGATAGATTGGAGAAGCTGGGACTGTTTTCCTTGGAGAAGAAAAGACTGAGAGGAGATTTGTTTCAAGGCTTCATTCAGCCTTCTCTATTGTAGAAAGATGAGCTCCAGCCTGTTCAATCTTTCTTGATCACCTTGACTGTGCTGGGTGGGTTGGATATCCAACTGGTGACCAGTCCTGCCTCTTGCTGCCAACAGTGATTGAGACACCTCAAAGGGTCATTTTGACAATTACAAATAACATTTATATCATGCCTTATAAATGCCCCAACAGGAATGATATTCAAACAAAATTGGGCACCAAGCTATATAAGGCAACATTCAGACAGATTTAAAGTTTAAAAAGTTTATTTATTAGTCACAAGTAAGCTTACATTAACACTGCAATGAAGTTACTGTGCAATTCCCCTAGTCGCCACACTCTAGCGCCTGTTCGGGTCAATGCACCCTAACCAGCACGTCTTTCAGACTGTGGGAGGAAACCGCAGCACCCGGAGGAAACCCACGCAGACACAGGGAGAACGTGCAAACTCCACACAGACAGTGACCCAAGCCGGGAATCGAACCTGGGTCCCTAGCGCTGTGAGGCAGCAGTGCTAACCACTGTGCCACAGTGCCACCCAATAGATGGTCAATAGCTTGATCAAAGTATAGGTCATAACTGTCATCTGAGTGAAAAGAGCAGAGAAGTGGAAATATTTAGTTTGTCTGTGTGGAGTTTACACATTCTCTCCGTGTCTGCGTGGGTTTCCTCTGGGTGCTCCGATTTCCTCCCACATTCCAAAGATGTGTAGTTTAGATGGATTGGCCATGCTAAATTGCCCCTTAGTGTCCCAAGAGGTGTAGGTTAGATGGATTAGCCATGATAAATGTGTGGGGTTACGGGGATAGGATGGGGATACTGGGTAAGATACTCTGTCAGAGAGTTGTTGCAGACTTGATGGGCCGAATGGCCTCTTCTGTGCTGTAGGGATTTTATAATTCTATGATTTGGGGAGGTAGTTCCAGAGCTTGAAGGAACTCTTAGGGAGCAGTGACCACAATATGATAGAATTTACCCTGCAGTTTGAGAGGGAGAAGCTGGAATCAGATGTAACGGTGTTACAATTAAATAAAGATAACTACAAAGACATGAGGGAGGAGCTGGCCAGAGTTGATTGGAAAGGGAGCCGAGCAGGGAAGACAGTGGAACAGCAATGGCAGGAGTTTTTGGGGGTTATTCAGGAGGCACAACAGAAATTCATCCCAAGGAGGAGGAAACATGCTGAGGGGAGGACGAGGCATCCATGGCTGACGAGGGAAATCAAGGACAGCATAAAAGCAAAAGAAAAAGCAGACAAAGTGGTGAGGATTAGTGGGAAGCCAGAGGATTGGGAAGCCTTTAAAAGTGAGCAGAGGACAACTAAAAAAGCAATAAGGGGGGAGAAGATGAAATATGAGTGTAAGCGAGCTAGTAATATAAAAGAAGATAGGAAGAGTTTTTTTTTCAAAATATAAAAGGTAAGAGAGAGGCAAAACTAGCCATTGGACCACTGGAAAATGAGGCTGGAGAAGTAATAATAGGAAACAAAGCAATGGCAGAGGAACTGAATAGTTACCTTGCATCAGTCTTCACGGTGGAAAACACCAGTGGGATGCCAGAGCTCCAGGAGAGTGGGGGCACAGGTGAGTGCAGTGGCCATCACTAAGGAGAAGGTTCTGGGGAAACTGAAAGGTCTGAAGGTGGATAAATCACCTGGACCGGATGGACTACACCCCAGGGTTCTAAAAGGGACAACTGAGGAAATTGTGGAGGCATTGGTGGTGATCTTTCAGGAATCACTGGAGGTAGGGAGGGTACGAGAGGACTGGAAAGTAGTGAATATAACACCACTGTTTAAGAAGGAGGGAGGCAGCAGGCGGGAGATTATAGGCCGGTTAGCCTGACTTCGGTCATTGGCAAGATTTTAGAGTCCATTATTAAAGATGAGATCACGGAGTACTTGGAAGTGCATGATAAAGTAAGACTGAGTCAGCACGGCTTTGTCAAGGGGAGGTCATATCTGACAAATCTGTTAGAGTTCTTTGAGGAGGTAACAAGGAGGTTAGATCAAGGAGAACCAGTGGACGTGATTTATTTAGATTTCCAGAAGGCCTTTGACAAGGTGCCGCATAGGAGACTGTTAAATAAGTTAAGTGCCCATGGTGTTACGGGTAAGATCCTGGCATGGATAGAGGATTGGCTGACTGGCAGAAGGCAGAGAGTGGGGATAAAGGGGTCTTTCTCAGCATGGCAGCCGGTGACTAGTGGTGTGTCTCAGGGGTCGGTGCTGGGACCACAACTTTTCACAATATACATTAACGATTTGGAGGAAGGAACTGAAGGCACTGTTGCTAAGTTTGCAGATGATACAAAGATATGTAGAGGGACAGGTAGTATTGAGGAAGCAGGAGGGCTGCAGAAGGACTTGGACAGGTTAGGAGAGTGGGCAAAGAAGTGGCAGATGGAATACGATGTGGAAAAGTGTGAGGTTATGCACTTTGGAAGGAGGAATGGAGGCATAGACTATTTTCTAAATGGGAAAATGCTTAGGAAATAAGAAACACAAAGGGACTTGGGAGTCATTGTTCAAGATTCTCTTAAGGTTAACCTGCAGGCTCAGTTGGCAGTTAGGAAGGCAAATGCAATGTTAGCATTCATGTCGAGAGGGCTAGAAAGAGCAGGGATGTACTGTGAGCAATTTTGGGCCCCATATCTAAGGAAGGATGTGCTGGTCTTGGAAAGGGTCCAGAGTTATGGAGGAATTTAAAAACCAGGATGAGAATTTGAATGCTGACAACGCCAGTGTCATCAGCAAGGAAAACAATATCTCTTTTGATGACATCATTTGAGTCATGAATGAAGGTGAAGAAACAGAGTGAAGACCAATTGGACATACCCGAGGGGATGTGTCAGAAATGGGTCCCGCCTAATCTCCACACAATGTCTACTTCTGAGAAAGTGACAGATCCAGTTCATGAGTTTGCAGATTATGTGACAGGAGGCAAGAAAGGATGAAGGCAAGATGACACACACTGCCAAAGGTGGTAGAGTAATCCAGGACTACACCTCTGACACTGCTGACTATCAAAAAGGTCACTCCAGACCTCAAGGATGCGATTGATTTTGACTCAGTTAACCAACTGATCCAAAGCAGGTTGGTACACTGGCTGAGAGATTACTAGATTGCATAGTGGGTGGCATGGGGGAACAGTGGTTAGCACTGCTGCCTCACAGCACCAGGGACCCAGGTTTGCATGTTCTCCCTGTGGATTTCCTCTGGGTGCTTCGGTTTGCTCCCACAGTCCAAAGGTGTGCAGATTAGGTTGATTGCCCATACTAAATTACCCGTTAGTGTCCCAGGAGGGGGATTAGTGGGGTAAATACATGGGGTTGCAGGGATAGGGCCTGGGTCGAATTCTCTGTTGGAGCATTGGTATAGACTCGATGGGCTGAATGGCCTCTTTGTGCACTGTAGGGATCCTAGTCCTTTTGGCTTCTTGATGCCTGTTCCTTTCATGAACATGGGACATGAGGACAGCATCAGGGGAACAAGGCTAGGCTTTGAGACCCTGACAATTGCCTTTTCAATGGGAGAGAGATGTTTGACCTTCTCATGCATGGCTTTCCCTGGCTCCCTGTAGAAAATGGGAGAGCTAAAGTTGGAAGTTGTTGGAGTTTTATCAACAACTTTGCCTTGTTATCAAAAGCAATTGAAGTCATTGCAACCTCCAGAGAAGGGCCAGTCAGGAAGGGGCTGACCACTGAGACAGACAAGTGAAGAATGATACAACAGAAAAGGAGGTCATTCAGCCCATCGTTCCTATGATAGCCCTTTGAAAGGGCTATCTAATTAGCCCCACTCCCCTGCTCTCTCCCTACAGCAGTACAAAGTATTGCTTTTCAAGTACTTATCTGAATTTCTTTTGAAAGTTACTATTGAATCTGTTTCTGGTGTCCTCTTGGGCAGCACTGTGGAGAATATAACAAGACACTGAGGAAGCAGATCTCACCCCATCCTCCCATTGTTTTTCCAATTATCTTGAATTCATGCCCGTTGGTAAAAAGATACTGTCACCAAAAAAAATCTCCTTATTTACACATCCATTAATTGTCCCCTTAACCTTCTATATTCCGAACAGAACAATCCCAACTTCTCCAGTCTCTCCTCAATAACAAGTCCCTCATCCCTGGGAACATTCTGGAAAATCTGTGCACATCTCCAGGGCCATATCTTTCCTAAATTGGAAACAATGGGGGCAATTTTCCCAAAAGCGCTGAACTGGCGGGAAAACTGTTCTAGATCACGACAGTTTTGACAGTTCAACTTCTCACTCGAATCTCCGCACTCTGTGCACTGCAGAGGTCACAATCGTGAATCTCATTAAACCCGGGGGGGCGGGGCCTATTCGCGCCGGAGTCTGACAGCTCCGGAACTCTGCGCATGCGCAGTGGCCCCGACCTATCAGTCTCCCCGTTTGGTGGCCAGTTCGATCGCTGGCCAGCCCAGGACCCCCGCAGTGCTGCCCCTCCAGCTCCCCCCACGGCACGATCGCGACCGCCACAACAATTCCCGGGCAAGCCCTGACCCACACCCCCGCCCCAGAGAGCCCCGATGTTCAGCCCACCTCCCACCCCAGCAGTGGCGATCCCCCCAACCCTTTCAACTCAGCAATCCGCTGCCCCTTCTCCCCCCCTCCAAAAGCAGTGCTTTTATAGAATAACAGATACCCGGGAGTAAGTTACAGACTGGAATCTAATCGAGGGGTTCGGGATGGTTTTTTTTTGAGAATAAGAGATACCCGGGAGTGAGTTCCAGACTGAAATCTAATCCAGGGGCCGGGGGTTAATATATAGAATAACAGATACCTGGGAGTAAGTTACAGACTGGAATCTAATGGAGGGGTTCGGGATGGTTTATATATAGAATAACAGATACCCGGGAGTGAGTTACAAACTGGAATCTAATCGAGGGGTTCGGGGTGGTTTATGTATAAAATAACAGATACCCGGGAGTGAGTTACAGACTGGGAATCTAATCGAGGGGTTCAGGGTGGTTTATGTATAGAATAACAGATACCCAGGAATGAAACATAGAAAACTACAGCACAAAAACAGGCCCTTCGGCCCCACAAGTTGTGCCGTACATATCCCTACCTTCTAGGCCTACCTATAACCCTCCATCCTATTAAGTCCCATGTACTCATCCAGGAGTCTCTTAAAAGACCCTATTGAGTTTGCCTCCACCACCACTGACGGCAGCCGATTCCACTCGCCCACCACCCCCTGTGTGAAAAACTTCCCCCTAACATTTCCCCTGTACCTACCCCCCAGCACCTTAAACCTGTGTCCTCTCGTAGCAGCCATTTCCACCCTGGGAAAAAGCCTCTGAGAGTCCACCCGATCTATGCCTCTCAACATCTTATATACCTCTATTAGGTCTCCTCTCATCCTACGTCTCTCCAAGGAGAAAAGACCGAGCTCCCTCAGCCTATCCTCATAAGGCATGCCACTCAATCCAGGCAACATCCTTGTAAATCGCCTCTGCACCCTTTCAATCTTTTCCACATCCTTCCTGTAATGAGGTGACCAGAACTGAGCACAGTACTCCAAGTGGGGTCTAAACTCAATCCCTCGATTGATAAAGGCCAGCACACCATACGCCTTCTTAACCACCTCCTCCACCTGCGAGGCCGATTTTAGAGTCCTATGGACTCGGATCCCAAGGTCCTTCTGATCCTCTACCGTACTAAGAGTCTTTCCCTTTATATTGTACTCCTTCATCCCATTCGACCTGCCAAAATGGACCACTACGCATTTATCTGGGTTGAAGTCCATCTGCCACTTCTCCGCCCAGTCTTGCATCCTATCTATGTCCCTCTGTAACTTCTGACATCCCTCCAGACTATCCACAACCCCACCAACCTTTGTGTCGTCGGCAAACTTACCAACCCATCCCACCACTTCCTCATCCAGGTCATTTATGAAAATGACAAACAGCAAGGGTCCCAGAACAGATCCCTGGGGCACACCACTGGTGGCCGACCTCCAATTAGAAAAAGACCCATCTATGCACACTCTCTGCCTCCTTTGGGCAAGCCAGTTCTGGATCCACAGGGCAGCAGCCCCTTGGATCCCATGCCCTCTCACTTTTTCTAGAAGCCTCGCATGGGGGACCTTATCGAACGCCTTGCTAAAATCCACATCTACCACTTTCCCTTCATCAATGTGTTTAGTCACATTTTCGAAGAACTCCACCAGGCTCGTAAGGCACGATCTGCCTTTGACAAAGCCATGCTGAGTATTCTTGAGCATACTAAACCTCTCTAAATGCTCATAAATCTTGTCCCTCAGGATCTTCTCCATCAGCTTACCAACCACTGAGGTTAGACTCACCAGTCGGTAATTTCCTGGGCTATCCCTATTCCCCTTCTTGAAAATAGGAACCACATCCGCAATCCTCCGGCACCTCTCCCGTCTCCATCGACGACGCAAAGATAATCGCCAGAGGCTCTGCAATTTCTTCCCTCGCCTCCCACAGTAACCTGGGGTACATCCCATCCGGACCCGGCAACTTATCTATCTTGATGCTATTCAAAGATTCCACACCTCTTTGTTACAGACTGGAATCTAATGGAGGGGTTCAGGATGGTTTATGTATAGAATAACAGATACTTGGGAGTGAGTTACAGACTGTAATCTAATCGAGGGGTTTGGGGTGGTTTATATATAGATATACCCTCATGTATCCATTATTCTGCTGTAAAGTATTTACAGCCTCTCAGTATTGAGGCTGGCTGGTCATTGAATATATTAAAAACTGTGAAACTAATTTTAGTTTGGCAAGGGACTGGAGACAGACAGAAAAGTTGAGTTGACTCCATAATGAAATCAGCCATAACCTTAATGAGTGGCAGAACAGGCTCGAATGACCTTCTAATCAGTATTTTCCAATGTAAATAGACCACTCCATCCAAATGAGCTAAGTCAGTGTTATATCCCCACCAGAGGAAACACCACACCAGCTTGATCAAACTCCATCAATACATCAATAAACTACCTCAGGTCAACATTGTGCAAATTGAACACAGCTCCCTCTCTGTGTCACAGTGTTCAGTGTACAAAGCTCTCCCTGTGTGACACAGTGTTCAGTGTACACAGCTCTCCCTGTGTAACACAGTGTTCAGTGTACAGAGCGCTCCCTGTGTGTAACACAGTGTTCAGTGTACACAGCTCTCCCTGTGTGTAATACAGTGTTCAGTGTACACAGCTCTCCCTGTGTGTAACACACTGTTCAGTGTACACAGCTCTCCCTGTGTGTAACACACTGTTCAGTGTACACACCTCCCTCTGTGTGTATCAGTGTTCAGTATACATAGCTCTCACTGTGTGTAACACACTGTTCAGTGTACACAGCTCTCCCTGTGTGTAACACAGTGTTCAGTGTACACAGCTCTCCCTGTGTGTAACACAGTGTTCAGTGTACACAGCTCTCCCTGTGTGTAATACAGTGTTCAGTGTACACAGCTCTCCCTGTGTGTAACACAGTGTTCAGTGTACACAGCTCTCCCTGTGTAACACAGTGTTCAGTGTACACAGCTCTCCCTGTGTGTAACACAGTGTTCAGTGTACACAGCTCTCCCTGTGTGTAACACACTGTTCAGTGTACACAGCTCTCCCTGTGTGTAACACACTGTTCAGTGTACACACCTCCCTCTGTGTGTAACACAGTGTTCAGTATACATAGCTCTCACTGTGTGTAACACACTGTTCAGTGTACACAGCTCTCCCTGTGTGTAACACACTGTTCAGTGTACACAGCTCTCCCTGTGTGTAACACACTTTTCAGTGTACACAGCTCTCCCTGTGTGTAACACTGTGTTCAGTACATACCCTGATGCACGCTCTACATTTTAAGTTTTACGACCTCTCTGGTGTCACGCTATGCTCACACACCCTGCTAATAGCGCTTTCCCAAACACTATAATTCATAAAGCTGATACATTGTAATGTCACCATGCTCCACTGCACAATCTCAACAGATGAATGCATATTAACAACCTGCATCCCCTCCTTGTACTAACTGATATTTATTTTAAAAATATCCAGCACTCCCAGGACAGCCACAGCACAGAGTTCAATACAGAGTAAAGTTCCCCCTGCACTATCCCCCTCAAACACTCCCAGGACAGGTACAGCACGGGGTTAGATACAGAGTAAAGCTCCCTCTACACTGTCCCCCTCAAACACTCCCAGGACAGGTACAGCACGGGGTTAGATACAGAGTAAAGCTCACTCTACACTGTCCCCCTCAAACACTCCCAGGACAGGTACAGCACGGGGTTAGATACAGAGTAAAGCTCCCTCTACACTGTCCCCTTCAAACACTCCCAGGACAGGTACAGCACAGGGTTAGATACAGAGTAAAGCTCCCTCTACACTGTCCCCCTCAAACACTCCCAGGACAGGTACAGCATGGGGTTAGATACAGAGTAAAGCTCCCTCTACACTGTCCCCCTCAAACACTCCCAGGACAGGTACAGCACGGGGTTAGATACAGAGTAAAGCTCCCTCTACACTGTCCCCCTCAAACACTCCCAGGACAGGTACAGCATGGGGTTAGATACAGAGTAAAGCTCCCTCTACACTGTCCCCTTCAAACACTCCCAGGACAGATACAGCACAGGGTTAGATACAGAGTAAAGCTCCCACGACAATGTCCCCCATTAAACACTCCCAGTACATGTACAAGATGGGGTTTATAGAGTGAAGCAGGAATAGTTTTTATGGCTATTGCTACCTTTAAATATTTACGTAAGTAATGTCCTTTTACATATCATGGTTCCTTAACCTAGTCGAGAAAGACAGCTACACTGCATTCTCATTATAACTGTTTTTCATGCACAGCTTTCGAGGTCTTGCTGTGAGCAAGCTCTTTGTAACTTGACATAAACTCCCAGAATCCCTTTAGTTTCACATCCTTTTCATATTGTGTGCTCCACCATACTGTCCAAAAAAGAAGACTATCTATTTTAAATATTAACCAACGACAAGGAAATATGTTGGCTTCTTATAATAAAGTTTGACTTTAACAATTAGTCATCTTGCTAATAACCCAATAATCTTACAGCACAATTGCAGTGTGTAAATCATTTTGGACATGCGTTATCCTACATATAATACTCTCCTCGAACCTCTCAATTAGATTCCAGTCTGTAACTCGCTCCCAGGTATCTGTTATTCTATACACCAACCATCCCGAGCCCCTCAATTAGATTCCAGTCTGTAACTCACTCCCGGGTATCTGTTATTGTATATATATATACCACCCCGAACCCCTCCATTAGATTCCAGTCTGTGACTCACTCCAGGTATCTGTTATTCTATATATAAACCATCCCAAACCCCTTGATTAGATTCCAGTCTGTAACTCACTCCAGGTATCTGTTATTCTATATATAAACCACCCCGCACCCCTCGCTTACATTCCAGTCTGAAACTCACTCCTGGTATCTGTTATTCTATATATAAACCACCGCGACCCTCTCGATGGGGCGGCACAGTAGCACAGGTAGTTTGTGCTGCTGCTTCATAGCACCAGGGACCTGGGTTCGATTCCCGGCTTGGGTCGCTGTCTGCGTGGAGTCTGCACATTCTCCCCGTGTCTGCGTGGGTTTCCTCCGGGTGCTCCGGTTTCCTCCCACAGTCTGAAAGACGTGCTGGTTAGGGTGCATTGACCCAAACAGGCGCCAGACTGTGGGGACTAGGGGAATTTCACGGTAACTTCATTGCAGTGTTAATGTAAGGCTTACTTGTGACTAATAAATAAACTTTAAAAAAACAGTCAGCTGCTGTATATTCTGAATGACCAGGTGAGGGGAAATGAGCTGGCTGTCCTTTTCTTCAACCTTGGTATGTCGCAATAAAGGTTTATTTTAAGATTCCCAACAACAGGAAAAAACGTACTGTTCTGTATCTTAATTGGTGGGCGGCACGGTGGCACAGTGTCTTCCTCTTCACCTGGCGCCTCACAGCGCCAGGGACCCGGGTTTGATTCCCGGCTTGGGCGACTGTTTGTGTCGAGTTTGCACGTTCTCCCCGTGTCTGCGTGGGTTTCTTCCAGGTGCTCTGGTTTCCTCCCACACTCCGAAAGACGTGCTGGTTAGGGTGCATTGACCTGAACAGGCGCCGGAGTGTGGTGACTGAGGAAATTTCACAGTAACTTCATTGCAGTGTTAATGTAAGCCTTACTTGTGACTAATAAATGAACTTTTACTTTAGTTGTATCTCTGCTGGTAGAATGTCACTTGACCTGTTGTGGTGTGAGCAGAGGGGTTCGCTGGCTTTTGGGGCACTTCCATCGTGGACCTTGGATGAGCAACAAGTAAATAAATCTGCATCCTGTTTGACTTTAACCCGTGCGTGTGGCACCTCATTACTTTTCTTTTTGCTGAAATTCCCGGTCAGTACTCCACAAAGAGAAGACTGGCGACGAGAGTAGGGTATATAAAAAGATTTTGACCGGATTCCGAAAAAAGAATCCAGCACTTTGGATCAAAAGGCAAGGAAACGAAACCACCAATGCAAAACAAAGTTTAGTAAAAAAAAGGGGTAAGCAAGAAATAAAGGTTAAAAAAAATTCCTGACTTCCACGCTTCAGAGACTGCGCATGGGTTGAAGCAAAATAGGCTGTGAAAACGGAGACTCACTGAACAGAAAAAAATGTCTCTGACATCTTAAAGAGGCTTCTACTCGGGGAGAAAGTAAAAATTCCAGGCAAAATAAAATTTCCACATAGTTAGAAAACGAGATATTGTACAAGGGTAGTTTGAAGAAAAAGAAATCAAACCTCAAATCCAAAAGGAATAAAGGGGGCAAACCTGAAGAAAGTGTAGAACTCAGGAGCCGCTAACCAAAATGGCGGCCAAAGGTGGCGCCATTGATGCATTTGATGAAGAAACTTGGAACTAATATGAAGAAAGATTCCAATCCTATCTCCAACAAATCACATACCGGGTGATCTAAATGTTGCAACATTTCTCAGCTTGGTAGGATGTAAAACTTATGACAAAGTCTAGTCCATCTGGCAAAGCCTGGAGTTAAAACCTATGATGAACTGGCAAAGATCTTAGAAGAACATTTCTCACCAAAACCGCTCATCATTGTAGAAATGTTTAGGTTCCACTGCAGGAGCCAGGTGAAAGCATTTCACAGTTTGTGGCGACCTTACAAAGGCTAGCTAAACATTGCAAATTTGATGCGATGCTTGGTGATACTCTCCGCAATGAGTTGGTATGTGGCATCCAGAGCAAAGTTACCCAGAGAAGGCTACTCATTGAAAGAACATTGACTCTGAAATCAGCAGTAGAAATTGCAGTGTCAATGGAGCTGGCTGGAAAAGAGGCTTCAGAGGTGGGAGCTGAGGCGTAGATCCATGAAGTGGAGACCACCAGAAAGAAATCTGCAAAACTACAAGTATGTCACCGATGTGCACAAGTTGGACACTCAGTGGGGGAATGCTGGAGTGGGGAAAAGAAGTGCAAAATTGTGGTAAAAAGGACCATATTGTCAAAGCAAGCTGGACACAGCAAATGTTCCCTACACCAAAGATGTGTAAGAAAAAGAAAACATCGAAATCTGCAAGAATTTATAAGATGACAGGTGAAGAGGAAGACACCTTAGAAGATAAAATGCCAAGACAAGTTCAAAACCTGAAGCTAGGTATCTTGTCGGTACATGGTGATTCACATCCTTTTGGGTATATCCATAACTCAGTGTTAAACTAGTCATAATGGTGGTGATTTGATTTGATTTATTGTCACATGTAGTGCGACAACAGTGAAAGGTATTGTTTCTTGCGCGCTATACAGACAAAGCATACCGTTCATAGAGAAGGAAAGGAGAGGGTGCAGGATGTAGTGTTACAGCCATAGCTAGGGTATAGAGAAAGATCAACTTGATGTGAGTTAGGTCTATTCAAAAGTCTGATGGCAGCAGGTAAGAAGCTGTTCTTGAGTCGATTGGTACGTGTCCTCAGACTTTTGTATCGTTTTCCTGATGGAAGAAGGTGGAAGAGAGTATGTTGGGGGTGCCGTGAGGTCCTTGATTATGCTGGTTGCTTTGGCAAGGCAGCGGGGAGTCATAGAGGTTTACAGCATGGAAACAGGCCCTTCGGCCCAACTTGTCCATGCCGCCCTTTTTTTAAAACCCCTAAACTAATCCCAATTGCCCGCATTTGGCCCATATCCCTCTATACCCATCATACCCATGTAACTATCTAAATGCCTTTTAATAGACAAAATTGTACCCGCCTCTACTACTGCCTCTGGCAGCTTGTTCCAGACACTCACCACCCTCTGTGTGAAAAAATTGCCTTTCTGGACACTTTTGTATCTCTCCCCTCTCACGTTAAACCTATGCCCTCTAGTTTTAGACTCCCCTACCTTTGGGAAAAGATATTGACTATCTACCTATGCCCCTCATTATTCTATAGACAATATAAGATCACCCCTTAGCCTCCTACGCTCCAAAGAAAAAAGTCCCAGTCGTTCCAGACTCTCCTTATAACTCAAGCCATCAAGTCCCGCTAGCATACTAGTAAATCTTTTCTGCACTCTCTCTAGTTTAATAATATCCTTTCTATAATAGGGTGACCAGAATTGCACACAGTATTCTAAGTGTGGCCTTACCAATGTCTTGTACAACTTCAACAAGACATTCCAATTCCTGTATTCAATGTTCTGACCGATGAAACCAAGCATGCCGAATGCCTTCTTCACCACTCTGTCCACCTGTGACTCCACTTTCAAGGAGCTATGAACATGTGCCCCTCGATCTCTTTGTTCTGTAACTCTCCCCAATGCCCTACCATTAACTGAGTAAGTCCTGCCCTGGTTCAATCGACCAAAATGCATCACCTCGCATTTGTCTAAATTAAACTCCATCTGCCATTCGTCAGCCCACTGGCCCAATTGATCAAGATCCCGTCGCAATTGCAGATAACTTTCTTCACTGTCCACTATGCCACCAATCTTAGTGTTATCTGCAAACTTACTAACCATGCCTCTTGTATTCTCATGAGATTGGGTAAACTGGGCTTGTTCTCCCTGGAAAGACGGAGAATGAGGGGAGACCTAATAGAGGTGTACAAAATTATGAAGGGTATAGATAGAGTGAACAGTGGGAAGCTTTTTCCCAGGTCAGAGGTGACGATCATGAGGGGCCACGGGCTCAAGGTGAGAGGGGCGAAGTATAACTCAGATATCAGAGGGACGTTTTTTACACAGAGGGTGGTGGGGGCCTGGAATGCGCTGCCAAGTAGGGTGGTGGAGGCAGACACGCTGACATCGTTTAAGACTTACCTGGATAGTCACATGAGCAGCCTGGGAATGGAGGGATACAAACAAATGGTCTAGTTGGACCAATGAGCGGCACAGACTTGGAGGGCCGAAGGTCCTGTTTCCTGTGCTGTACTGTTCTTTGTTCTATTCTTATGTTCTTATTGGGATTATATACAATGGGAGTGAAGGGGATCAAGTTTGCTTTATTGGAATGATATAGAATACAAATGAAAGGGAAAGGGCTGGCCCAGAGGATTGGAGGATTGCTAATGTGGTCCCGTTATTTAAGAAGGGTAGGAAGGATAACCCGGGTAATTATAGGCCGGTGAGCTTGACGTCCGTGGTAGGGAAGTTGTTGGAGAAGATTCTTAGAGATAGGATGTATGCGCATTTAGAAAGGAATAAACTCATTAACGATAGTCAGCATGGTTTTGTGAGAGGGAGGTCATGCCTCACTAACCTGGTGGAGTTTTTTGAAGAAGTGACTAGAATGGTTGACGAGGGAAGGGCCGTGGATGTCGTCTATATGGACTTTAGTAAAGCGTTTGACAAAGTCCCTCATGGTAGGTTGGTGCAAAAGGTTGGATCTCATGGGATAAAGGGGGAGGTGGCTAGATGGGTGGAGAACTGGCTTGGTCACAGAAGACAGAGGGTGGTAGTGGAAGGGTCTTTTTCCAGCTGGATGCCTGTGACTAGTGGTGTTCCACAAGGCTCTGTATTGGGACCTCTGCTGTTTGTGATTTATATAAACGATCTGGAAGTAGGTGTAACTGGGGTGATCAGTAAGTTTGCGGACGACACGAAAATGGTTGGACTTGCAGATAGTGAGGAACATTGTCGGAGGCTACAGAGGATATAGATAGGCTGGAAATTTGGGCAAAGAAATGGTAGATGGAGTTCAATCCAGATAAATGCGAAGTGATGCATTTTGGTAGAACTAATGTAGGGGGGAGCTATACGATAAATGGCAGAACCATAAAGGGTGTAGATATGCAGAGGGACCTGGGTGTGCAAGTCCACAGATCCTTGAAGGTGATGTCACAGGTGGAGAAAGTAGTGAATAAGGCATATGGCATGCTTGCCTTTATAGGACAGTGCATAGAGTATAAAAGTTGGGGTCTGATGTTGCAGTTGTATAGAACGTTGGTTTGGCCGCATTTGGAATACTGCACCCAGTTCTGGTCGCCACACTACCAGAAGGGCGTGGAGGCTTTAGAGAGAATGCAGAAGAGGTTTACCAGGATGTTGCCTGGTATGGAAGGGCTTAGTTATGAGGGGAGATTGGGTAAACTGGGGTTGTTCTCACTGGAAAGACGGAGGATGAGGGGTGACCTAATAGAGGTGTATAAAATTATGAAAGGCATAGATAGGGTGAACGGTGGGAAGCTTTTTCCCAGGTCGGTGGTGACGTTCACGAGGGGTCATAGATTCAAGGTGAGGGGGGGGGGGAGGTTTAACACGGATATCAGAAGGACGTATTTTACACAGAGGGTGGTGGGGGCCTGGAATGCGCTGCCGGGCAAGGTGGTGGAGGCGGACACACTGGGAACGTTTAAGACTTATCTGGATAGCCACATGAACGGAGTGGGAATGGAGGGATACAAAAGAATGGTCTAGTTTGGACCAGGGAGCGGTGCAGGCTTGGAGGGCCGAAGGGCCTGTTCCTGTGCTGAATTGTTCTTTGTTCTTTGTTCCATTGAGATTCTATACAGGGTTAGTGAATGGGAAGGGATTTGATCAAATGGGATCTGTATAGAGGGAGTGAAGAGAAGAATTTGGGTCTTTTGAGATTCTGTACAATGAGTGAGAATGGAAAGGGGTTTGGGTCCATTAAATTAGGTACAGTGCAGTTATATGGAAAGGAGACATAGAGAAGGTGAATCAAATGAGGTATATTTAATTAGGATTACATGCAACTTTTCATGCCAAGGGTCTGGTTCATTGAACCCTTTGGACTCCTGGCAGCCAGATAACAACACCTTTAACATCCTGAAGACAACATCTTGCTGTGATTGAAAAGATTCATGTGAACCCATTAGATTTCTCAACTGTGGGAGTGAGCATGGTGTGTTACCATGGCAATGTGAAGGCTGGGAATTAAAAAAAGAAAGATTTTAATTGATATAACGCCTTTCATCACGCCAGGATGTTGCAAAGTGCTTTAGAACTAATGAGGTACTTTTGAAATGTAATCACTGTTGTAATGTATGAAACCTGGCATTCAATTTGTTCACAGCAAGCTCCCACAAACTATGGAATAAAAGATCATATAATTTGTTTTCACAATCTTAGTTGAGGGATAGATATTGGCCAGGACAATAAAGAGAATTCCCCTGCTCTTCTCTTGAATAATGAAATGGGTGGATTACTTACGTCGATCTAAAACGGCAGATGAGGCCTCAGTTTAACATCATTGCCAGAAAACGGCACCTCTGACACTGCACCACTCCCTCAGTACTGCACTGGGAGGGCCAACTCAGATTTTGTACTCAAGTGTCTGGAGTGGGATTTGAACCCGCTCTTGAGACAGAGGTATTAGGGTGGCATGGTGGCACAGTGGTTAGCACTGCTGCCACACAGCGTCAGGGACCCGGGTTCGATTCCCGGCTTGGGTCACTGTCTGTGCAGCGTCTGCACGTTCTTCCCGTGTCTGCGTGGGTTTCCTCCGGGTGCTCCGGTTTCTTCCCTTACTCCTTACAATAATAATAGTCCAAAGTTCCTCCTACAAGAGGAGAGTCCTCATTACTGTTCATTTGTGAATTTTCAAGTTCAGTTTTGTAGACAGTCCAAAGACATGCTGGTTAGGGTGCATTGGCCGTGCTAAATTTTCCCTCCGTGTACCTGAACAGGCGCCGGAGTGTGGCAACTCGGGGATTTTCACAGTAACTTCATTGCAGTGTTAATGTAAGCCTACTTGTGACACTAATAAATAAACTAAACTACCCACTGAGGGGATTAAGAGTAACTGTACTCTTGCTGAGTAAGTGTAACCATGCCGATGCATCCACCCAGGCAAAACTCTTGATTTATCTGGAAGTTTCTGAACCTCGCTTCCCTTTTTGTCCACAGGCCACCGATTTGAGGACAACCCTGGAGTTCGTCGCCATTTGGTCAAGAAACCGTCAAAAAACCAAATAAGTAAAGTTAGCATCAAAATCCCCCAAACCAGCATGAAAAAGATACGGCCCGACAAAAAACCCCATGAGGTATTTAGCATCCTTCTGCACCTTCACTCTCTCATTGTTCAACGTAACATGTCACTTTCATTTAGATAGTGCTTTTCATGACCTCAGGTAATCCAAAAGGGCTTTACAGCAGATGAAATATGTTTTTTTGAAGTATTATCATTGTCGTAATGTAGGAAAGATTATGAGAGGCATGGACAGAGTGAATAGTCAGAAGCTTTTTTCCAGGGTGGAAAAGCCAATTACTAGGGGGCACAGGTTTAAGGTGCGAGGGGCAAGGTTTAAAGGAGATGTACGAGGCAGATTTTTTACACAGAGGGTGGTGGGTGCCTAGAACTCGTTGCCGGGGGAGGAGTGGAAGCGGATACGTCTTGACAAATACATGAATAGGATGGGAATAGAGGGATATGGTCCCCGGAAAGGTAGGGGGTTTTCGTTAAGTCGGGCAGCATGGTCGGTGCAGGCTTGGAGGGCCAAAGGGCCTGTTCCTGTGCTGTAATTTTCTTTGTTCTTTGAAACACCAATTTGCACACAGCATGCTCCCAGATACAGTAATAAAATAATGATCAGGTTTTTTTAAATTGATGTTGGTTACGGAATAAATATTGTTCAGGACACCAAGAATGAACTATCTTGCCCTTCTTCAAAATAGAGGAAATGGGATTTTTTATTTCCCCGCCCCCCCCCCCCCCACACCTCGCCCCTCACGGGGGTCAGATAGGTCCTCAGTTTCAGCCCTTCATCTGCACCTTTGACAGTGCAGCACCCACTCAGTCTTGTACTAGGCGTGTCAGCCTGGATTATAGCCTCAAGTCTCTGGAGTGCAACTGGATTCATGTCTGAATTATCGTAGAATCATAGAATCCCTACAGTGCAGAAGGAGGCCATTCGGCCCATCGGGTCTGCACCGACTCTCTGACAGAGCATCTTTCCCTGGACCACCCCACACCTATCCCTGTAACCCCTCACATTTACCCCACTAATCCCCTAATCTACACATCTTGGGACACTAAGGGGCAATTTAGCATGGCCAATCCACCTAACCTGTGCACCTTTGGAGCGTGAAGTGTAATCCATTGAGCTACAGTGATGTACTCAAGGCCAGTGCTCCATGAGACTTGTGTTGAGCCAGCATTGGACATTTGTGTGTGTGACTTCTCGGCCTTTTGGCTAAGATCAAGTGTAGTGTCGGCACCCCATTGTCGGCCGCACTTGGTTGAGGTCATTGGGTTACGCTGAGGCTTCATATGTTTCATATGAAGCAATTTTTAAAAGCGGCATCTCGGCCTTTTGGCTAAGATGCAAATGAGCTCAAGTCTTGGAGGAGGATCCTCCCCCTTCTCCAATCAGCTTGACTCATGTAGATCAGGCCCAGGACAGGGTGGTTTTGGTCTCCCGTCCTGTCTTGTCAGCCTGGATCTGAAATGTCTCAACTTGTTGAGACTCTGAATTGGATTTGATTTGATTGAATTGGAAAAGTATAAAAAAAGGGGGTTTGGTGTTTAGGCTACATCGCACTGTTAGCATCTCCTGTCTCCGCACCATTGCCACCACCCCACCAATCTCAGGACAATCTCACTGAGTATTTACTTCACTCCACATTCCCCATTGTTTGCGCAGGTTTTTGTTGAGCTGAATGAGCTGGTCATGGGTAAGAACAATGAGATGATGTGGCAGGAGACAGCTCGCTGGATCAAGTTTGAGGAAGACGTGGTATCAGAGACGTACAAGTGGGGCAAGCCGCATGTGGCATCCCTCACATTCCGCAGCCTCCTGGAGCTGAGAAAGACTATTGCACAGGGTGAGTGCTGTTGCAAAGTGCATCTTCTGACTTGGCCATGCTCTTTACTCTTTCTGTTTTACCCTGAACTGAGCTTCCAACTCTAGGTCCTCTCCATCACCAAGACAACCTACTTCCCTCTCTCTAGTATTTTCTGTCGACCTCTCAGTTGCTTCTGAAACCTCCCTTGTGCCTTTGTTACCCTCAGAGTTGACTATTCAATGCCAACTCCCATCCTAGATAAACTTGTGCTCTTCCAAAACTCTGCTGCTAACTTGCAACAAGTCCTGTTTATCCTTGGTCCAGGTACTTGCCAACCTACATTGGCTCCTGGTCTGTCATTGCCTCAATTTTAAAATTCCAATCCTTTTTTTTAATAAGTTCCTTCATAGCCTCACCCCTCCCCTATCTGAAATCATCACCAGCCCAACAACCCTTCGAGACCTTTTTGTCCCTCCATTCTGGCTTCTTACATATCCTCAATTTTAATCTCTCCACCATTGGTGGCAGTGTTTTCAGATGCCTAGGCTCCAAGCTCTGAAATCTCCTTCCCATTCCTCTCTGCCTCCCTGTCTCCCTCTGCCAACATCCCTGTAATGACTTCAATCAGGCCATTGAGGTTGGTCTATTGGAATATGAACTCTCTGATTAAGGAGTAACGTGCTCCTGGGCCTGGCAAGGCGTGCCATCTACAGGTCCAGGCAGCAGGCAATCGAGGGGGTCATCCAACCCAACTGTCTGCCCCTCTACCGCGGCTATATTCGCAAGCCGGGTGTCCCTGGAGAGGGAGCATGCAGTGTCCGGGGGCACAGATGATGCCTTCCATGCCCACTGGGCACCGCAGGGACTGGGGTGTATTATTGACCCCTTTAATCACATTTTAATTTGATGTTTTAAGTTTCCTTTCCACTTTGTCTTTTGTTTCGGGTGGTTCTCCATTTAGGGAGCTGCCCCTTTTTGAGTTGTCCTTAAGTTAGTTAGATTATGTTGATTTGGTTGGACCCCCCCTCCTCCCCCCCCCCCCCCTCCTCCCCCCCCCCCCCCCTCCTCCCCCCCTTCCCCCCCCCCCCCCCCCTCCTCCCCCCCTGCAACCCGTTTAATGTCAACTGACCGTTCTGACCAGCTTTTGGTCACCTGTCCAAATATCTCCTCATGTCAAATGTTGTTTGATAGCATTCCTATATAGTGCCAGCAGACCCTTTACTATGATAAAGGTGTTGATTAAATGAAATGTTGTTGTTCTAAAAGTTTACAGGTGCTCTGTCTGGGTAATAGAGATGATGTGGAGATGCCGGCGTTGGACTGGGGTAAACACAGTAAGAAGTTTAACAACACCAGGTTAAAGTCCAACAGGTTTATTTGGTAGCACTTGTGTGGCTTTTGCTACCAAATAAACCTGTTGGACTTTAACCTGGTGTTGTTAAACTTCTTACTGGGTAATAGAGTACAAAGGCAATTATTGGCAGCATTTCTTTGTCAGAGAATTCTCATGGCAGGTCTCGAGATACAGGAGAACAGATGGCCAAGAACTGAATGAAGAATCTATTCTGACCACTTGACACAAACCTTCCTTACATCATGGTCAGGAATTGTAAATAGAGAGGGGATGGGAGAGGAAATGCAAAGAGGCTGAGAGAAAGTCAGAGGAATGTAAATTAGGGGGAAATGTTGGGGCAGAGTGTTGTTGGGGAGAGAACATAGAACATAGAGAACATAGAACATTACAGCGCAGAACAGGCCCTTCGGCCCACGATGTTGCACCGACCAGTTAAAAAAAAAAACTGTGACCCTCCAACCTAAACCAATTTCTTTTCGTCCATGAACCTATCTACGGATCTCTTAAACGCCCCCAAACTAGGCGCATTTACTACTGATGCTGGCAGGGCATTCCAATCCCTCACCACCCTCTGGGTAAAGAACCTACCCCTGACATCGGTTCTATAACTACCCCCCCTCAATTTAAAGCCATGCCCCCTCGTGCTGGATTTCTCCATCAGAGGAAAAAGGCTATCACTATCCACCCTATCTAAACCTCTAATCATCTTATATGTTTCAATAAGATCCCCTCTTAGCCGCCGCCTTTCCAGCGAAAACAATCCCAAATCCCTCAGCCTCTCCTCATAGGATCTCCCCTCCATACCAGGCAACATCCTGGTAAACCTCCTCTGCACCCTCTCCAAAGCCTCCACATCCTTCCTGTAATGTGGGGACCAGAACTGCACACAGTACTCCAAGTGCGGCCGCACCAGAGTTGTGTACAGTTGCAACATAACGCTACGACTCCTAAATTCAATCCCCCTACCAATAAACGCCAAGACACCATATGCCTTCTTAACAACCTTATCTACTTGATTCCCAACTTTCAGGGATCTATGCACACATACACCTAGATCCCTCTGCTCCTCCACACTATTCAAAGTCCTCCCGTTAGCCCTATACTCAACACATCTGTTATTCCTACCAAAGTGAATTACCTCACACTTCTCCGCATTAAACTCCATCCGCCACCTCTCGGCCCAACTTTGCAACCTGTCTAAGTCTTCCTGCAAACTACGACACCCTTCCTCACTGTCTACCACACCACCGACTTTGGTGTCATCAGCAAATTTGCTAATCCACCCAACTATACCCTCATCCAGATCATTAATAAATATTACAAACAGCAGTGGCCCCAAAACAGATCCTTGAGGTACACCACTTGTAACCGCACTCCATGATGAATATTTACTATCAACCACCACCCTCTGTTTCCTATCCGCTAGCCAATTCCTGATCCAATTTCCTAGATCACCCCCAATCCCATACATCTGCATTTTCTGCAGAAGCCTACCATGGTGAACCTTATCAAACGCCTTACTAAAATCCATATATACCACGTCCACTGCCTTGCCCCCATCCACCTCCTTGGTCACTTTCTCAAAAAACTCAATAAGGTTAGTAAGGCACGACCTACCTGCCACAAAACCATGCTGACTATCACCTATCAATTCATTACTCTCCAAATAACTATAAATCCTATCCCTTATAATTTTTTCCAACATCTTGCCGACAACAGAAGTGAGACTCACCGGTCTATAATTCCCGGGGAAGTCTCTGTTCCCCTTCTTAAACAATGGGACAACATTCGCTAACCTCCAATCTTCTGGTACTATACCAGAGGCCAACGACGACCTGAAGATCAGAGCCAGAGGCTCTGCAATCACTTCTCTTGCCTCCCAGAGAATCCTTGGATAAATCCCATCCGGACCAGGGGATTTATCTATTTTCAGACCCTCCAGAATATCCTGCACATCCTCCTTATCAACTGTAATACTGTCTATTCTACTCCCTTGCAACCCAGTGTCCTCCTCAGCTATATTCATGTCCCCTTGCGTGAACACCGAAGAGAAATATTGGTTCAATGCTTCACCAATCTCCTCCGGTTCCACACATAACTTCCCTCTGCCATCTATAACTGGCCCTAAACTTGCCCTAACCAACCTTCTGTTCTTGACATACCTATAGAACGCCTTAGGATTCTCTTTAACCCTATCCGCCAAAGTCTTCTCATGTCCCCTTTTAGCCCTTCTAAGCTCGCTCTTCAACTCCCTCTTAGCCAATCTAAAGCTTTCTAGTGCACTACCCGAGTGCTCACGTCTCATCCGAACATAAGCCTCCTTTTTCTTTTTAACCAACAAAGAAACTTTTTTGGTGCACCACGGTTCCCTAGCCCTACCAATTCCTCCTTGCCTGACAGGGACATACCTATCACAGACTCGCAGTAGCTGCTCCTTGAAAAAACTCCACATGTCGGACGTTCCCAGTCCCTGTAATCTCCTAGTCCAACCTATGTTTCCTAATTCTCTCCTAATAACCTCATAATTACCCTTCCCCCAGCTAAAACCACTGGCCCGAGGTTCATGCCTATCCCTTTCCATCACTAAGGTGAACGTAACCGAATTGTGGTCACTATCACCAAAATGCACACCAACTTCCAAGTCTAGCACCTGGTCTGGCTCATTTCCCAGCACCAGATCCAATATAGCCTCACCTCTAGTTGGCCTGTCTACATACTGAGTCAAAAAACCTTCCTGCACGCTTTGAACAAAAACTGACCCCTCTAACGAGCTAGAGCTATAACAATTCCAGTCAATATTAGTCAAGTTAAAATCCCCCATAACAATTGCCCTATTACTTTCACTCCTAAGCAGGATTGACTCCGCAATCCTTTCCTCAACCTCTCTAGAACTTTTAGGAGGTCTATAAAAGACTCCCAACAGGGTGACCTCTCCTCTCCTATTTCTAATCTCCGCCCATACTACCTCAACAGATAAGTCCTCATCAAACCTCCTCTCTGACACTGTGATACAATCTCTGACCAATAATGCTACCCCTCCCCCTCTTCTACCTCCTTCCCTACTTCGACTAAAACATTTGAACCCCGGGACCTGCAGCATCCATTCCTGCCCCTGCTCTATCCATGTCTCTGAAATAGCCACAACATCGAAGTCCCAGGTACTGATCCACGCTGCAAGTTCACCCACTTTATTGCGAATACTCCTGGCATTGAAGTATACACATTTCAAACCCTGCTCCACCCCACCTCTGCAATGCCGTGCATTGCAGTCCCCATCCATGCATCCCTCACTTTCAGCCCCACTACTCAGGATCCCTCCCCCCCCCCGAATCAGTTTAAACCTCCCTGCATGGCCTTAGCAAATTTACCCCCCAGGATATTGGTCCCCTTCTGATTAAGGTGTAGACCATCCTTCTCATAGAGGTCACACCTTCCCCAGTACGAGCCCCAATTGCTTAAGTACCTGAACCCCTCCCTCCTGCACCATCCCCTCAGCCATGAATTCAAACCTTCCCTCTCCCTATTCCTCTCTAAACTATCCCGTGGTACAGGCAAGAGTCCAGAGATAACCACTCTGTCAGTCTTGGCCTTTAGTTTCCACCCCAACTCCATAAATCCCTGCCTAATATCCCCTTCCCCTATCCTCCCTATGTCGTGTGTCCCCACATGTACAATAACTTGTGGTTTATCTCCCTCCCCCCTAAGAGTCCTGAATACCCTGTCAGACACATCCCGGACCCCAGCCCCTGGTAGGCAACACACCAACCCTGAGTCCCTACCTTTAGTTCCGACCCTCCTATCTGTCCCCTTAATTGTGGAGTCCCCAATCACAAGGCCCAGTCTTTTACAGCCCCTAACCACCTGAGCTTTCTCACTCGGCTCACCCCCAGAGATCTGCTCTCTATGCTCAGTTGATTCCTCCTCAACTGTAGCCTCCAGCACCGAAAACCTATTATGGAGGGGAACCGCCCCAGGGGATTGTCTTCCCGATTGCTTCTTACCCCTCCTCCTGGCATTGACCCAAGCCTCATTTCTAGGAGTTACTATTTCTCTATAACTCCTATCAACTTCCACCTCCGCCTCCCGAATTATGCGGAGTTCCTGTACCTCCCCCTCCAGCTCCTTTACACGCTCCTCCAGAAGCTGCAATCTAATGCACTTCTTACAACTAAAATCTCCTGAAACACTACTGGATTTCCTCACCACATACATCCCACAGGAGATGCAGCATACTGCCTGAACTGCCATCCCTGAAGCCATTACCAGCAAGAAAAAAAGAAAACAAAAAACTTCCCCACACTTATAATTAGGTTAGAGGAGGATGGAAGGGTGGGATCCTCTACCAGTGTAGAGGATCGGGTATCTCCTCTGCACCAATTTATAGGGCTAGGGGCCCGAGAGAAAAAAAAACTACTACTGAGGGGGAACCTCCCAGGTAACTGACTTTTAAAGTTAAAATAAAAACCCTTCCCAGACTCCTTTGCTGCCCACTTCTAGTTTTCACTTTAAACTTGAAAAACTGCTGTTAAAGTAAAGGCCAAAAAAATACACACACTAGCTGACTAATTAAATAAATAAACAATTCAATTAATCCAATTAATCTCTTACCAGCACTGCTGCTTTTCAATCACCCCTCTCAGCTTGCTCCAGTGGATCAATGAGGGGGAACCTCCCAGGTAACTGACTTTTAAAGTTAAAATAAAAACCCTTCCCAGACTCCTTTGCTGCCCACTTCTAGTTTTCACTTTAAACTTGAAAAACTGCTGTTAAAGTAAAGGCCAAAAAAATACACACACTAGCTGACTAATTAAATAAATAAACAATTCAATTAATCCAATTAATCTCTTACCAGCACTGCTGCTTTTCAATCACCCCTCTCAGCTTGCTCCAGTGGATCAATGAGGGGGAACCTCCCAGGTAACTGACTTTTAAAGTTAAAATAAAAACCCTTCCCAGACTCCTTTGCTGCCCACTTCTAGTTTTCACTTTAAACTTGAAAAACTGCTGTTAAAGTAAAGGCCAAAAAAATACACACACTAGCTGACTAATTAAATAAATAAACAATTCAATTAATCCAATTAATCTCTTACCAGCACTGCTGCTTTTCAATCACCCCTCTCAGCTTGCTCCAGTGGATCAATGAGGGGGAACCTCCCAGGTAACTGACTTTTAAAGTTAAAATAAAAACCCTTCCCAGACTCCTTTGCTGCCCACTTCTAGTTTTCACTTTAAACTTGAAAAACTGCTGTTAAAGTAAAGGCCAAAAAAATACACACACTAGCTGACTAATTAAATAAATAAACAATTCAATTAATCCAATTAATCTCTTACCAGCACTGCTGCTTTTCAATCACCCCTCTCAGCTTGCTCCAGTGGATCAATGAGGGGGAACCTCCCAGGTAACTGACTTTTAAAGTTAAAATAAAAACCCTTCCCAGACTCCTTTGCTGCCCACTTCTAGTTTTCACTTTAAACTTGAAAAACTGCTGTTAAAGTAAAGGCCAAAAAAATACACACACTAGCTGACTAATTAAATAAATAAACAATTCAATTAATCCAATTAATCTCTTACCAGCACTGCTGCTTTTCAATCACCCCTCTCAGCTTGCTCCAGTGGATCAATGAGGGGGAACCTCCCAGGTAACTGACTTTTAAAGTTAAAATAAAAACCCTTCCCAGACTCCTTTGCTGCCCACTTCTAGTTTTCACTTTAAACTTGAAAAACTGCTGTTAAAGTAAAGGCCAAAAAAATACACACACTAGCTGACTAATTAAATAAATAAACAATTCAATTAATCCAATTAATCTCTTACCAGCACTGCTGCTTTTCAATCACCCCTCTCAGCTTGCTCCAGTGGATCAATGAGGGGGAACCTCCCAGGTAACTGACTTTTAAAGTTAAAATAAAAACCCTTCCCAGACTCCTTTGCTGCCCACTTCTAGTTTTCACTTTAAACTTGAAAAACTGCTGTTAAAGTAAAGGCCAAAAAAATACACACACTAGCTGACTAATTAAATAAATAAACAATTCAATTAATCCAATTAATCTCTTACCAGCACTGCTGCTTTTCAATCACCCCTCTCAGCTTGCTCCAGTGGATCAATGAGGGGGAACCTCCCAGGTAACTGACTTTTAAAGTTAAAATAAAAACCCTTCCCAGACTCCTTTGCTGCCCACTTCTAGTTTTCACTTTAAACTTGAAAAACTGCTGTTAAAGTAAAGGCCAAAAAAATACACACACTAGCTGACTAATTAAATAAATAAACAATTCAATTAATCCAATTAATCTCTTACCAGCACTGCTGCTTTTCAATCACCCCTCTCAGCTTGCTCCAGTGGATCAATGAGGGGGAACCTCCCAGGTAACTGACTTTTAAAGTTAAAATAAAAACCCTTCCCAGACTCCTTTGCTGCCCACTTCTAGTTTTCACTTTAAACTTGAAAAACTGCTGTTAAAGTAAAGGCCAAAAAAATACACACACTAGCTGACTAATTAAATAAATAAACAATTCAATTAATCCAATTAATCTCTTACCAGCACTGCTGCTTTTCAATCACCCCTCTCAGCTTGCTCCAGTGGATCAATGAGGGGGAACCTCCCAGGTAACTGACTTTTAAAGTTAAAATAAAAACCCTTCCCAGACTCCTTTGCTGCCCACTTCTAGTTTTCACTTTAAACTTGAAAAACTGCTGTTAAAGTAAAGGCCAAAAAAATACACACACTAGCTGACTAATTAAATAAATAAACAATTCAATTAATCCAATTAATCTCTTACCAGCACTGCTGCTTTTCAATCACCCCTCTCAGCTTGCTCCAGTGGATCAATGAGGGGGAACCTCCCAGGTAACTGACTTTTAAAGTTAAAATAAAAACCCTTCCCAGACTCCTTTGCTGCCCACTTCTAGTTTTCACTTTAAACTTGAAAAACTGCTGTTAAAGTAAAGGCCAAAAAAATACACACACTAGCTGACTAATTAAATAAATAAACAATTCAATTAATCCAATTAATCTCTTACCAGCACTGCTGCTTTTCAATCACCCCTCTCAGCTTGCTCCAGTGGATCAATGAGGGGGAACCTCCCAGGTAACTGACTTTTAAAGTTAAAATAAAAACCCTTCCCAGACTCCTTTGCTGCCCACTTCTAGTTTTCACTTTAAACTTGAAAAACTGCTGTTAAAGTAAAGGCCAAAAAAATACACACACTAGCTGACTAATTAAATAAATAAACAATTCAATTAATCCAATTAATCTCTTACCAGCACTGCTGCTTTTCAATCACCCCTCTCAGCTTGCTCCAGTGGATCAATGAGGGGGAACCTCCCAGGTAACTGACTTTTAAAGTTAAAATAAAAACCCTTCCCAGACTCCTTTGCTGCCCACTTCTAGTTTTCACTTTAAACTTGAAAAACTGCTGTTAAAGTAAAGGCCAAAAAAATACACACACTAGCTGACTAATTAAATAAATAAACAATTCAATTAATCCAATTAATCTCTTACCAGCACTGCTGCTTTTCAATCACCCCTCTCAGCTTGCTCCAGTGGATCAATGAGGGGGAACCTCCCAGGTAACTGACTTTTAAAGTTAAAATAAAAACCCTTCCCAGACTCCTTTGCTGCCCACTTCTAGTTTTCACTTTAAACTTGAAAAACTGCTGTTAAAGTAAAGGCCAAAAAAATACACACACTAGCTGACTAATTAAATAAATAAACAATTCAATTAATCCAATTAATCTCTTACCAGCACTGCTGCTTTTCAATCACCCCTCTCAGCTTGCTCCAGTGGATCAATGAGGGGGAACCTCCCAGGTAACTGACTTTTAAAGTTAAAATAAAAACCCTTCCCAGACTCCTTTGCTGCCCACTTCTAGTTTTCACTTTAAACTTGAAAAACTGCTGTTAAAGTAAAGGCCAAAAAAATACACACACTAGCTGACTAATTAAATAAATAAACAATTCAATTAATCCAATTAATCTCTTACCAGCACTGCTGCTTTTCAATCACCCCTCTCAGCTTGCTCCAGTGGATCAATGAGGGGGAACCTCCCAGGTAACTGACTTTTAAAGTTAAAATAAAAACCCTTCCCAGACTCCTTTGCTGCCCACTTCTAGTTTTCACTTTAAACTTGAAAAACTGCTGTTAAAGTAAAGGCCAAAAAAATACACACACTAGCTGACTAATTAAATAAATAAACAATTCAATTAATCCAATTAATCTCTTACCAGCACTGCTGCTTTTCAATCACCCCTCTCAGCTTGCTCCAGTGGATCAATGAGGGGGAACCTCCCAGGTAACTGACTTTTAAAGTTAAAATAAAAACCCTTCCCAGACTCCTTTGCTGCCCACTTCTAGTTTTCACTTTAAACTTGAAAAACTGCTGTTAAAGTAAAGGCCAAAAAAATACACACACTAGCTGACTAATTAAATAAATAAACAATTCAATTAATCCAATTAATCTCTTACCAGCACTGCTGCTTTTCAATCACCCCTCTCAGCTTGCTCCAGTGGATCAATGAGGGGGAACCTCCCAGGTAACTGACTTTTAAAGTTAAAATAAAAACCCTTCCCAGACTCCTTTGCTGCCCACTTCTAGTTTTCACTTTAAACTTGAAAAACTGCTGTTAAAGTAAAGGCCAAAAAAATACACACACTAGCTGACTAATTAAATAAATAAACAATTCAATTAATCCAATTAATCTCTTACCAGCACTGCTGCTTTTCAATCACCCCTCTCAGCTTGCTCCAGTGGATCAATGAGGGGGAACCTCCCAGGTAACTGACTTTTAAAGTTAAAATAAAAACCCTTCCCAGACTCCTTTGCTGCCCACTTCTAGTTTTCACTTTAAACTTGAAAAACTGCTGTTAAAGTAAAGGCCAAAAAAATACACACACTAGCTGACTAATTAAATAAATAAACAATTCAATTAATCCAATTAATCTCTTACCAGCACTGCTGCTTTTCAATCACCCCTCTCAGCTTGCTCCAGTGGATCAATGAGGGGGAACCTCCCAGGTAACTGACTTTTAAAGTTAAAATAAAAACCCTTCCCAGACTCCTTTGCTGCCCACTTCTAGTTTTCACTTTAAACTTGAAAAACTGCTGTTAAAGTAAAGGCCAAAAAAATACACACACTAGCTGACTAATTAAATAAATAAACAATTCAATTAATCCAATTAATCTCTTACCAGCACTGCTGCTTTTCAATCACCCCTCTCAGCTTGCTCAGGGGTTGGGGAGAGTGTAAATGGGGAGAGGTTGGGTAGAGGGGTTGGGGGAGAGTGTAAATGGGGAGAGAGGGGTTGTGGAGAGTGTGAATGGGGAAGAGTGGGGTTGGGGATGAGTGTGAATAGGGAGAGGGGGGTTTGGGGAGAGTGTAAATGGGGAGAGAGGGGTTGTGGAGAGTGTAAATGGGGGAGAGGGGTTGGGGGAGAGGGGTTGGGGGAGAGTGTAAATGGGGAGAGAGGGGTTGTGGAGAGTGTAAATGGGGAAGAGAGGGGTTGGGGATGAGTGTGAATAGGGAGAGAGGGTTTAGGGAGAGTGTAAATGGGAGGAGGGGTTGGGGAGAGTGTAAATGGGAGGAAAGGGGTTGGGGGAGAGTGTAAAAGGGGAGAGGGGTTGGGGAGAGTGGAAATGGGGAGAGAGGGTTTTGGGGGAAGAGTGTAAATGGGGAGAGAGGGGTTGGGGGGATTGTAAGTGGGGAGAGAGGGATTGGGGAAGAGTGTAACTGGGGAGAGATGAGTCAGGTGGTATGTAAATGAATTGGGAGGTCTGCGATTGCTGTCAGTCCTGGATAGGAAGTGTTACTGAACGCGGTGCGTGTCTCTCTGGCAGGGGCAGTGCTGCTGGATCTGGAACAGAAAACATTGCCCGGGATTGCCCAGCTGGTGGTGGAAAACATGGTGATCACTGATCAGATCAAATCGGAAGACAGGGCCAATGTCCTGAGAGCGCTCCTCGTCAAACACAGGTATCCTCAAAGGAGGGGAGGCAATCACACACCCCTACCGCCCCCCTCTCCGCCCCCCCGCCCCCCGACCATAGAATTAGTGGTGGTGGGAGCATTGAGTATTTTTTGTTTGTTCTTTGACAGAGTGTACACGCTCCATTCACTGTTGATGGGCTCACTCAACCATTAAGCGTCAACCACATTGCTGTGACTCAGGAGTCACATGTAGGCCAGACCGGGTAAGGACGGCAGATTTCCTTCCCTAAAGAGCACTAGTGAACTAAATAGGTTCATAGGACAATCGGCTTTATGTGCTACCTACTAAAATGAAATTTAATTCACGTGCCCAGAACATTAGCATAGGCATCTGGATTGAAAGTCCAGCGACATCACCATTGCACTATCGTCTCCCCCCCCTGGCTCCTGACTTGCATCTAATAAAGGGATTTGGGTGGTTTATATATAGATTAACTGATTAACTGAAGGGTTAACTGAGGGGTTAACTGAGATACAGGCTGGGATCAAAAGGCCAGAGAGATTTGCAGAAAAAATGAAAAATACCTGAGTGTGAGTTACAGACTGGAATTTAATCAGAGGGTGTGGTTGAGATATAGAATAACATATACCCAGGAGTGAGATACAGGCTGAAATCGATTCAAAGGATTTGGGTGCTTTATATATAGAATAACAGATAATCCAGGAGTGAGTCACAGACTCAAATTTAATTTGGGAAGTATAGCCGTTTGATGGTATAGAACTTCAGTATTGTTAAAAATAAAATTGTCAAAGCTTTTCATCTTGCACTCATCAGGACATTCATACACAAGAATATAATGTCAGGGAAATGAACAAATTTTTATTGACTGAGAAGAGAGTGCTAATTGGTTGGCAAGTTGGTTTTGTTTAGTAGAGGTGTTGCCATGGAGAGTGCAGTTGATGTTGATCGACAGTTAACTGCCAAGGTTGATCAAGGTGAATGAACCAATGAAAGGTTGTCATTTATTTTGTTTAGCTGAAACAGGCTCAATTTGTGTACCTGTTCTTTCTGTCTGCAAAGGAGAGGGCCCTGTATATTAGTATATGCAGCTCCCAGTATAGCAAATGTGCCACACTGCGTTCCAGCTGACTACCTTAAATTGGTTGTGAGCTCAATTCTTAGCACAGAATCATAGAATCTCGACAAGGGAGAAGGGGGTCATTTGGTCCATCGAGCTTGCACCGACAACAATCCCACCCAGGCCCTAACCCCGTAACCCCAAGTATTACCCTGCTAATCCCCCTGACACTAAGGGGCAATTTACCATGGCCAATCAACCTAACCCGCACATCTTTGGAGTGTGGTTAGAAAACCGGAGGAAACCCGTGCAGACACAGGGACAATGTTCAGACTCCACACACATATTTAGCAACTGTTTCCCGATTGCAGAATCACATCCATTGTTGGACGCTGCGTTTTGAGTTATGCAAGCACTGGCTGGTTGGGTATGCTCTGTACGTTGCCTGTTGTGAACAGCGGAAGAGATGTACTAGTTGAGAAACCTGCCAGGGAATTCTCTACCAGACACTACTCTCCCTTCTCAATATGCATGTTGGGATTCTCACAGTTCCACACGCAATAGGTTGATCTTATTGGCAGCCTGGTTAATAGGGCCCAAGCCATTTGTTCACCATGATGTTGAAATAGAGCGTATCAGGATAATGACGTCCTTGTTTAGATCATTGCTCACTGTATATCGCACAAACTCATCAACGGGCCTAAGGCCATAGTTTTTGGCCCAGAAACGTGGCATGCCTACCTCAGATTTATCTCAAAAAATTGAGCAGTGGGTGAAGCTAGTCATAGAAACATCGAAACACAGAAGATAGGAGCAGGAGGAGACCATTCGGCCCTTCGAGCCTGCTCCGCCATTCATCACCATCATGGCTGATCGTCCAACTCAGTAGCCTAATCCTGCTTTCTCCCCATAACCTTTGATCCCATTCGCCCCAAGTGCTATATCCAGCCGCCTCTTGAATACATTCAATGGTTTGGCATCAACTACTTCCTGTGGTAATGAATTCCACAGGCTCACCACTCTTTGGGTGAAGAAATGTCTCCTCACCTCCGTCCTAAATGATCTACCCCAGATCCTCAGACTGTGACCTCTGGTTCTGGACTCCCCCACCATCAGGAACATCCTCCCTGCATCTACCCTGTCCGGTCCTGTTAGAATTTTATAAGTCTCTATGAGATCCCCCCCTCATTCGTCTGAACTCCAGGGAAAACAATCCTAACCTAGTCAATCTCTCCTCAAACATCAGTCCCGCCATCCCCGGAATCATTTCACACTGCTACAATGCAGTGGCATTCGCACTAACAGGATGCTGCCGTCAAACCAAACAACCGTTCTGCCTACCACACAAATGAATAATCTGGGATATGAATTTCAGTGCCAATGTGGTGCTAGTTATGTAGGTCGTAAGTCCCAAAGACTGGCAGTTGATATCAAATAACATGTTCCAGCCACTGTTTGCAATGGGCAAGGTACAGACAGTCCCCAACCAGCCCCCATGCTTCCAGAACTCAAGACATGGTGTCCAACATTAGATGTGACTCTGTGATTGGGCCGCATTTGCTAAATAATCCTCAGTCTGCTAAGAATTACGCTGACAACCAATCTGAGATCCTCACTCAGGCCTCAATGGTTTCATGGTCATCATTAGACTTTTAATTCCAGATTTCTATTGAATTTAAATTTCACCATTTGCAGTGGCGGGTTTGGAACCCCGGTCCCCAGAGCATTACCCTGGGTCTATGGATTGTTAGTCCAGCGATAATACCACTGTGCCACCACCTCCCCACAACGTGGGAAGCACGACAGCAGCCAACTTACTCGCACCAAGCTCCGAACAGCAATAATAATTAGATAATCTGTCCTAGTGATGTTGATTGAGGGATAAATATTGTCCCAGGACACCAGGGAGAATTTGGAATTTGTTGCTCTTCTTTGTTCTCACTTCATGTCATTTTTATTTTACATCCACCTTAGAGGTCAGATGGAGCCTCAGCTTAATGTCTCATCTGAGAGGTGGCACCTCCAACAGTGCAGCACTCTCTCTGTACTGCAGGGAACGCTTAGCTTGGATTCTGTGCCCAAGTCTCCAGAGTAGGACTTGAACCCACAAACATTTGGCACAAAGGTGAGAACATTACACTGAGTCATGGCTGAAAAACATGAGAAAGACCCTGAGGGGACAAAGGGAACTAATAGGAAAGCCAGCATGGACTGAATGATAATGTCACTGAATGGGAGTGTTTCACAATACACTGTTCCTGGACCCTGGTACCATTCTGCTACATTGTCCTTAAAACCTTCAGCCCACTGCCAAGTTCTCCTTGAATATTTGGATTAAGTTGCCACTTTGTGTTGCAGCCACCCTAACGATGAAAAGGAAGGCATCTTTTTCCCTCGGAATGTCTCCGGCTCCACCAAAGCCGCCAGCCTGAATTCTCACCATCTCCACCACGAGCACAAGGTGTCGAAAGACTCTTTCACCACAGTGCCCCTAATGGGCGAGGAACGTATCGAGGTGCAAGACCCCAAGAAGTCAGAGACAGAGTCTCAGGTGAGGCAGGATCGCATGAGGGCGTAGCCAGCGGACATTGACTGTATTTATTTTATTTTTATTACAGTCACAAGTAGGCTTATGTTAACACTACAATGAAGTTACTGTGAAAATCCTCTGGTCGCCACACTCCGGCGCCTGTTTGGGTACACTGAGGGAGAATTTAGCATGGCCAATGCACCCTAACCAGTACATCTTCAGGACTGTGGGAGGAAACCGGAGCACCCGGAGGAAACCCACGCAGACACGGGGAGAATGTGCAGACTCTGCACAGACAGTGACCCAAGCCAGGAACCGAACCCAGGTCCCTGGCCCTGTGAGGCAATAGTGCTAGCCACCGTGCCGCCCTGGATTAGGCAGAGAAAGGTGTCATGGCGCGAGGGACACAAGGCACCTGAGTCTTGACTTCTCCTGAATTCTCCCCCCCAGTAATGCAGTTGAGGCTGGGGATTAATTACTTTCCATAACCAAGGTTGATAGTTTCATTTTTTCTTCACACAAAGGGTTGTGAATCTGTGGAATTCCCTGCCCAGTGAAGCAGTTGAGGCTACCTCATTGAATGTTTTTAAGGCAAGGATAGATAAATTGAACAGTAAAGGAATTAAGGGTTATGGTGAGTGGGCGGGTAAGTGGAGCTGAGGCCACGGAAAGATCAGCCATGATCTTATTGAATGGTGGACCAGGCCTGAGGGGCCAGATGGCCTACTCCTGCTCCTAGTTCTTATGTTCTTATGCTCTTATTTCCCTTAATACCCTGACTCAAAAACAATGCAAGGATGAATGATATAGTTGCTGTAAAGAGAGACACGTTTCTGAAGCTTCTCCTCTTCCATTCACCAGGACAAATACAAGAATTCCAAATTTCAGATAATCACAATTTATCCCACGAGAGAAAAGGGCTGTTGATTGGTTGGCAAGTTGACTCTGGTTAGCTGAGGCTTTGCGATGGAGAAAGCAATGGGGGATCTGATCGAGGTATATAAAATTTTAAAAGGGATTGATAAAGTAAATGTAGACCAAATGTCTCCTCTTCTGGGGCAATTTGGAACAAGAGGTCACAGGTATAGGTTGAGAGGTATAGATTTAAAACTGAGGATGAGGAGGAACTATTTCTTGCAGAGGCTGGTGTATTTGTGGAACTCGCTGCCCCATAGCGCGGTGGGGTCTGAATCATTGAACGATTTCAAGAGGGAGATAGACATATTTCTAATTAAAAAAAAGGAAAGAGGGATATGGGGAACAGGTGGGGAGGTGGATTTGAGACCAGGGAGAGATCAGCCATGATCTGATTGAGTGGCGGAGCAGGCTCGAAGGGCTGAACTTGCCAACTTCTGCTCCTAATTCCTATGTTCCTATTTGGACAACCTTTTCTCCTATAGTATAAACTGTCGTGATTGTTTGAAATTTGGCATTCTTGTGTCTGTCCTGACGTAAAGCTTTGAAACAAGATCCTCTCTCTTTTCAGCGATATTCAAGTTCAGTATTACCAAGCAATTGTTTGATGAAGATAGTTAATGGAGTTAAGAAGCAGGTAAGACACAAGTTAACTAAATGGTGGAGTAGGATGAGTGAGCTACTCCTGTTCCTGTTTTTCCCCCCAGGCCTATCCAGGACGAGGCAACTGTTGGGGGTTCCAGTCCACAAAGTTAAGTGTACCGGGGAGGGCGTTACAGGCTGCAATTTAAAAGTAAAGTTTATTTATTAGTCACAAGTAGGCTTACATTAACACTGCAATGAAGTTACTGTGAAAATCCCCTAGTCGCCACACTCCGGCGCCTGGTCAGGTACACCGAGGGAGAATTTAGCACGGCCAATCCACCTGACCAGCACATTTTTCGGATTGTGGGAGGAAACTGGAGCAGACACGGGGAGAATATGCAAACTTCACACAGACAGTGACCCAAGCCGGGAATTAAACCCGGGTCCCTGGAGCTGTGAGGCAGCAGTGCTAACCACTATGCCACCATGCCACCCAACCCTTTAATTAAAGCATTTGCTTAGTTTATGGAAAAACTGCCTCCCCATTTCAGCCATGGCCTGGTACAGGCTTCAGCCTGTGATTGGGCTGTTGGAGTAGTCTGCTGGACAGCGAGTGGCGCCCAATGCTATGATAAGAAAGATAATAATAATAGGATATAGCAGGATAATACCAAGCAGGATGGGGAGAATCCTTCATTTTGCTGTGTCTGTGTTGGTGACGGTGCGGCCCCACATGGTACTGAAAGATAGAAGCCCAGGAACAAGGCAGGTTCACCTGGTGCTGGCCCAGAGTAAAACAGCTCCTGAAGCATTGCCAGGTGACCCCTGCCAGACTGGATACTTGGCATGGAAGGACATTGTTGAGCTTGTTTAGAGACACTCCCTGATGCAGAGCATTGGGTTTGTTTAGAGACACTCCCTGATGTCGAGCATTGGATTTGTTTAGGGACACTCCCTGATGTAGAGCATTGGATTTCTTTAGAGACACTCCCTGATGTCGAGCATTGGATTTGTTTAGGGACACTCCCTGATGTAGAGCATTGAGATTATTTAGAGATGCTCCCTGATGTACAGTTTCGGGTTTGTTTAGAGACACCCCCTGATGTAGATCGTTGGGTTTCTTTCGAGACACTCCCTGATATGGAGCAATGTTCTTCACATGGAGAAGATTTAGTAGAGGGGCATAGTCATGAAGAATTTTGAGTGTAAATAAGGAGAAATTTTTGATTGGCAGGAGGCTGGGTAAACAAAGGACACACATTTAAGATAATTGGTAAAAGGACAAAGGGGAATTTTTGAAAACTTTTCTTGTGATGTTGAATGTGCTGCCTGAACAGGCGGTAGAAACAGATTCAGTGAGAACTTTCAAACGGAAATTTGATACATACTTGAAAAGGAGAAAGTTACAGGGCTGTGGGGGGAAGCACAGGAGAGTGGGACTATTTTACACGCTCTTTCAAAGAGCCAACACAGGTGTGATGGATCGAGTGGCCTCCTGCTGTAAGATTCTATGATCCTGTATGTACAAGCAGGGAAAATCTCCCCTTTTCTTGTGAACTTTCCTCAAATTCCTTTTTCTTTTTAGCTATCTTTAAAAGCTTCAATGAACCGCAATAGTGAGAGACACAAAAGGAAAGCAGAGCAGAGACTCATGGAGAAGATTCCGGAAAATGCAGAGGCAACGGTGGTCCTCATCGGTATGTTATACTCTGACCTATGGGGAAATGATTGGCTATTTCAATGAAGTCCACTCACTGAACAAGAACAAACATTGTCCCTGCATGTAGTGATTCAGAGGTGGGTGATGAATATAGGTGCCTCCCCACTGTCCATATATCAGGAGGCAGATACAGAGTAAAGCTCCCTCTACACTGACCCCATCAAACACTCCCAGGACAGGTACAGCACGGGGTTAGATACAGAGTAAAGCTCCCTCTACACTGTCCCCATCAAACACGATGTGGAGATGCCGGCGTTGGACTAGGGTAAGCACAGTAAGAAGTCTCACAACACCAGGTTAAAGTCCAACAGGTTTATATCAAACACTCCCAGGACAAATATGGCATGGGGTTAGATACAGAGTAAAGCTCCCTCTACACTGTCCCCATCAAACACTCCCAGGACAGGTACAACACGGGGTTAGATACAGAGTAAAGCTCCCTCTACACTGTCCCCATCAACTCCCAGGACAGGTACAACACGGGGTTAGATACAGAGTAAAGCTCCCTCTACACTGTCCCCATCAACCCCCAGGACAGGTACAACACGGGGTTAGGCACAAGTAAAGCTCCTCTACATTAATTTGAGGGTCAGGTGTTGGGAAAACTATTGTGTAGTCAGACCCACAAACTCTGCTAGCAAGGTGAGTTTATCCGGTACAACTGGCATCCCTTTGGCTCCCCTTTGAAATGGACCTGGACCGGTCCCCGGGTTATATATGTCTGTTTGCAGTCCTTGTAGGGATAGCAAGTTCTGATGTGCGAGTCTCCTGGTCTTTTGTGATTACAAGGAGTCTCTACAGTGAGGTGTGAGATTCTACAGGCTCAGTGAGTAATTCCGAGACAAAGGGCCAACCCTGACATCATGTGACTTGTAGCAGTCGTCTTTTTGATTCAGCAGAAAGTTTTTTTTTGCATGGTAAGATAGTAAAATTGTGGGTTTCCTTTCCCAGTAATGGAAAAAAATAACTAATTAAACTAAACCTTAGGTTAGTGTAATTAACAAAGAAACAAAGAAATGGCTGAAGAACTGAATTTGTACATCGCTTCTGTCTTCAGAAAGCAAGATATAAATAATGTACCAAAAGTTCTGAGATTTTAGTGAGGAGTTAAAGGAAATTAGCATTGGTAGAGAAATGGTTTTGGGGAAACTGATGGGATTGAAGGTGGATAAATCTCCAGGGCCTGATAATCTTCATCCCAGGGTATTTAAGGAGGTGACCCTAAAAATAGTAGATCCATTGGTGATCATTTTCCAAAATTCTTTGGACTCTGGAATGGTTCCTAAAGATTGGCGGGTAGCTAATGTAAGCCCACTATTCAGAAAGGGAGGTAGAGAAAGAGTTGAGTCTGGGGGTACTGATGAGGTTTTCAACAGCAGATGAAGGGGGGCAGCGGTAGAGTTGGGGCAAGGTGACAAAGGTACAAATAGGCAGTCTTAGCAATCGCATGGATATGTGGTCAGACACTGATTTCCGTCTCAAAAATGAGAGCTGAGTTGTGAATGGACTGGTTGAGCCTCACGCATTTGCCAGGGAGAGGAATGGGTCAGTGCTAGCAAACCAGAACTTGTGTTGGAGAATAAGAATAATGGGTGGGATTTTCCAGCCCTTCCCTCTAGCAGGATCTTCTGGTCCCGCCAAAGGCAATCCCCTCCCCCCACCCAAGCCTGTGGCTGGTTCCCCGACGTCGCAGCCGACAGGCAACACAAATGACCATTGAATTTAGCAAGACCAGAAGTTCGCGCCAGCGACCCATGATGAGCCGCCTTCGCCGCTGGAAAACCTGCCACGAAGACGCCAGAAAATCCCAGCCAATGGTTTTCATTGGTTAGCGCCAGTGCTACCCGTTAATGGCTCTTTCATTTACCTTGAAGTTCAATAGAATCCCTACAGGAGGAGGCCATTCGGCCCATCAAGTCTGCACCGACCACAATCCCACCCAGATCCTATCCCCATAACCTCACGTATTTACCCTGCTAATCCCCCTGACACTAGTGTCAATTTAGCACGGCCAATCACCCCTAACCCGCACATCTTTGGACTGTGGGAGGAAACCGGAGCACCCAGAGGAAACCCACGCAGGCACGGGGAGAATGTGCAAACTCCACATAGACAGTGACCCAAGCCAGGAATCGAACCCGGGTCCCTGGTGCTGTGAGGCAGCAGTGCTAACCGCTGTGCCACCGTGCCACCCCAGAGGAGGAAGTGTGGGAAACACTAATGTGGAGTTCTTATATTTGTTTCCTTTCTGACCTTTCCAGGGACTCTTGCTTTTCTGGAGCAGCCCACCATGGCCTTTGTGAGGCTGAGTGAAGCGGTGTTCCTCGAGTCCGTTCTGGAAGTCACAGTTCCTGTGCGGTTCATCTTCATTCTACTCGGGCCGACACAGTCCAACATGGATTACCATGAGATTGGGCGGAGTATCTCCACCCTGATGTCAGACAAGGTGAGACTCGGGGCAAGATCAAGTGTTGAGTTGATCAAAACTTTCACTGCATTATGGGGACAGATAATTGAGAGAAATAATTTCCCCTGGGTGGGAGAATTTGGGGAGACAATTGCCTGGTGGTATTATCGCTAGACTATTGATCCAGAAATTCAGCTACTGTTCCGGGGACCCGTGTTCGAATCCCCCCCACGGCAGATGGTGGAATTTGGATTCAATAAAACATATCTGGAATGACCATGACTGAAGACTATGAAACCATTGTTGATTATTGGAAAAACCCATCTGGTTCACTAATGTCCTTTAGGGAAGGAAATCTGCCGTCCTTACCTGGTCTGGCCTACTTGTGGTTGACTCTCAACTACCCTCTGAAATGGCCTAGCAAGACTCTCAGTTGCATCAATCGCTACCAACGTCTGAACAAAGAAATGAAACCGTACAGACCACCTGGCATCGACCTAGGCAAGAAGGTGGCTCACCATCGCCTTCTCGAGGGCAACGAGAGATGGGCAATAATGTATATCAATAAGTATAACAGTCAGTTGCAATATGCCACTCAGTACAATGATATCTCATCAGTCCATTCAATTCTGGACATCTTCCCATTTTGGCTAAACCCACTTCCTGCTTGCGATGTAACTATGGAAGCTTTCCATGGATAGGGCAGGTGACAGAAGTGTTAGTGAGGGATCACTTTGGGACCAGTGACCATAATTCCATTAGTTTTAAGATAGCTATGGAAAACAATAGGTCTGGCCCAAAAGCAAAAATTGTAAATTGGGGCAAGGCCAGTTTTGATGGTATCAGACAGGAGCTGTCAAAAGTTGACTGGGGGAGTGTGTTGGCAGGCAAAAGGATGTCTGGTAAGTGGGTGGCTTTCAAAAATGTGTTAACCAGGGTTCAGGGTAAGCACCTCCCTCTTAGAGTGACGGGCAAGGCTGGTAGAAGTAGGGAACCCTGGATGACTCGGGATAGTGAGGCCCTGGTCAAGAAGAAGAAGGAGGCACATGACATGCATAGGCAGTTGGGATCAAGTGGAACCCTTGAAAAGTAAAGGGGGTGTAGGAGTAGAGTTAAGAGAGAAATCAGGAGGGCAAAAAGGGACACGAGATTGTTTTGGCAGATAAGGCAAAGGCGAATCCAAAGAGCTTCTGTAAGTACATAAAGAACAGAAGAGTAACTAGGGAGAGAGTAGGGCCTCTTGAGATCAACAAGGTCATCTATGTGTGGATCCACAAGAGATGGTATTTCCCATCAATATTTACTGTTGAGAAAGGCATGGATGTTAGGGAACTTGGGGAAATAAATAGTGATGTCTTGAGGAGTGGACATATAACAGGGAAAGAGGCGCTGGAAGACTTAAAGCGCATCAAGGTAGATAAATCCTTGGGACCTAATGAAGTGTATCCCAGTCACAGGTGGACAGAGTGGTGAAGAAGGCATTCAGCATGCTTGGTTTCATTGATCAGAACATTGAATACAGGAGTTGGGACGTCTTGTTGAAGTTGTACAAGACATTGGTAAGGCCACACTTGGAATACTGTGTACAGTTCTGGTCACCCTATTATAGAAAGAATATTATTAAACTAGGAAGAGTGCAGAAAATATTTACTAGATACTACCAGGACTTGATGGTTTGACTTGTAAGGAGAGGCTGGATAGACTGGGACTTTTTTCTCTGGAGCGTAGGAGGCTTAGGGGTGATCTTATAGAGGTCTATAAAATAACGAGGGGCATAGATCAGCTAGATAGTCAATATCTTTTCCCAAAGGTAGCGGAGTCTAAAACTAGAGTGCATAGGTTTAAGGTGAGAGGGGAGAGATACAAAAGGGTCCAGAAGGGCAATTTTTTCACACAGAGGGTGATGAGTGTCTGGAACAAGCTGCCAGAGGTAGTAATAGAGGTGGGTACACTTTTGTCTTTTAAAAAGCATTCAGACAGTTGCGTGGGTGAGATTGGTTTCAAGGGATATGGGCCAAACGGGGGCAATTGGGACTAGCTTAGTGGTCAAAAAAAGGGGCAACATTGAGAAGTTGGACTGAAGAGCCTGTTTCCATGCTGTAAACCTCTATGACTCTGTGAAACTTTCCTACCAGCACATTGCCAGGACAGAAAGATCATAGAATCATAGAAACCCTACAGTGCAGAAGGAGGCCATTCGGCCCATCGAGTCTGCACCGACCACAATTCCACCCAGGCCCTACCCCCACATATTTTACCCACTAATCCCTCTAACCTACGCATCCCAGGACTCGTAAGGGGCAATTTTTTTAACCTGGCCAATCAACCTCACCCGCACATCTTTGGACTGTGGGTGGAAACCGGAGCACCCGGAGGAAACCCACGCAGACACGAGGAGAATGTGCAAACTCCACACAGACAGTGACCCGAGCCGGGAATCGAACCCGGGACCCTGGAGCTGTGAAGCAGCAGTGCTAGCCACTGTGCTACCGATGCATGATTTCTGGGCCCTAGAAATGCATTATCTTATATCTGGACAATGTGTGCCACGATAATGTTACAACATTTGTCGCAAAAACTTGAAAATTCTCATGCTTACTTTTGCTGACTGATGGATTCCCAGTTTATAGCTGTAACCTTCTGACCTTGACCCTTACCATTACACTTTGCAGCATCTTGCTCTTTCTGACTGAGATGAACAATACATTTTATATATTAAAATACATCCAATACTTTGATATATATATACTTTAAAATCATTTTCATTTGTTTTAATACTGTTATCAATTCACATATGAGCAAACTGTCCATATTGACTTGTTATAAAGAATCATTTAACCCCTTCTAGCTACCCTGTCACGAAAGACGAAATCTGTTTAGTAGGCATGGTTAGTAAGTTTGCAGGTGACACCAGGATTGGTGGCATAATGGACAGTGAAGAAGGTTATCTAGGATTGCAACGGGATCTTGATCAATTGGGCCAGTGGGCTGATGAATGGCAGATGGAGTTTAATTTAGATAAATGCAAGGTGATTCATTTTGGTAGATTGAACCAGGGCAGGACTTACACAGTTAATGGCAGGGCGTTGGGGAGAGTTATAGAACAAAGAGATCGAGGGGTACATGTTCATAGCTCCTTGAAAGTGGAGTCACAGGCGGACAGAGTGGTGAAGAAGGCATTCGGCATGCTTGGTTTCATTGGTCAGAACATTGAATACAGGAGTTGGGACATCTTGTTGAAGTTGTACAAGACATTGGTAAGGCCACACTTGGAATATTGTGTACAGTTCTGGTCACCCTATTATAGAAAGGATATTATTAAACTAGAAAGAGTGCAGAAAATATTTACTAGGATGCTAATGGGACTTGATGGTTTGAGTTCTAAGGAGAGGCTGGATAGACTGGAACTTTTTTCTCTGGAGCGCAGGAGGCTGAGGGGTGATCTTATCGAGGTCTGTAAAATATTGAGGGGCGTAGATCAGCTAGATAGTCAATATCTTTTCCCAAAGGTAGGGGAGTATAAAACGAGAGGGCATAGGTTTAAGGCAGTGGTTCTCAAACGTTTTTCACTGGGCCGCACTTTCAGAATAAAAATTTGCTCGCGCCACACCCAATTTTTTATTGATAAGAAATACATTCAAAAACAAAAAAAAACAACTCCTAGCAGAGCTTGATTCATAACATAGAACACAACTACTTTATAATATGATCATGGGACATCGTCCTCAACATCACTTGATGCTCTTGCTCTCACTTTGGAAAAATATCTACCCATGTTTAAATGTTTCTTTGATTGTCCATGAATCTTCCCGCCACACTTGCCATCCTCTCTCGCTGCACCAGTGTGGCGCGCCGCACCCTTTGGGAACCACTGGTTTAATGTGAAAGGGGAGAGATGCAAAAGTGTCCAGAGGGGCACTTGTTTCATACAGACGGTGGTGAGTGTCTGGAACAAGCTGCCAAAGGCAGTAGTAGAGGTGGGTACAATTTTGTCTTTTAAAAAACATTTAGGCAGTTACATGGGTAAGATGGGTATGGAGAGATATGGGCCAAACGCAGGCAATTGGGACTAGCTTAGTGGTTTAAAAAAAAGGGGCGACATGGACAAGTTGGGGCGAAGGGCCTGTTTCCATGCTGTAAACCTCTATCTGTCGGTGAGTCTCACGAGCTGATTTGAAGTTGCCTTCTACAAACAGTGAGAGGATTGTTAACCTTGCTGAATGTTTCCCACAGGATTTCCATGAGGCTGCGTACGAGGCTGATGATCGACAGGACCTCTTAAATGCCATCAACGAATTCCTGGACTGCAGCATTGTCATTCCACCACTGGAGCTGGAAGGCAAAGACCTCCTGAGATCTGTCGCTGCGTTTCAGAAGGAAATGCTGAGGAAGAGAAGGCTGAGAGAACAAAGAAAGTCGCTGAGGAAGGATGAAAACAAATTCCTGGTTAAAGGTGAGGTCCAGCAGGACAGATCATGGATACTTCACCATTTGACCCATTGAACAGCACGGGGTTAGATACAGAGTAAAACTCCCTCTACACAGTCCCCCCATCAAACACTCCCAGGACAGGTACAGCACGGGGTTAGATACAGAGTGAAGCTTCCTCTACACTGTCCCCATCAAACACTCCCAGGACAGGTACAGCACGGGGTTAGATACAGAGTAAAGCTCCCTCTACACAGTCCCCCCATCAAACACTCCCAGGACAGGTACAGCACGGGGTTAGATACAGAGTAAAGCTCCCTCTACACAGTCCCCCCATCAAACACTCCCAGGACAGGTACAGCACGGGGTTAGATACAGAGTAAAGCTCCCTCCACACTGTCCCCATCAAACACTCCCAGGACAGGTACAGCACGGGGTTAGATACAGAGTAAAGCTTCTTCCACACTGTCCCCATCAAACACTCCCAGGACAGGTACAGCACGGGATTAGATACAGAGTAAAGCTCCCCCCACACTGTCCCCATCAAATGCTCCCAGGACAGGTACAGCACGGGGTTAGATACAGAGTAAAGCTCCCTCGACACTGTCCCCATCAAACACTCCCAGGACAGGTACAGCACGGGGTTAGATACAGAGCAAAGCTCCCTCTGCACTGTCCCCATTAAACACTCCCAGGACAGCCCCTTAGAGTCCTGGGATGCATAGGTTAGAGGGATTAGCGGGTAAAATATGTGGGGGTAGGGCCTGGGTGGGATTGTGGTCGGTGCAGACTCGATGGGCCGAATGGCCTCCTTCTGCACTGTAGGGTTTCTATGATTCTATGAGGTACAGCAAGGGGTTAGATACAGAGCAAAGCTCCCTCTGCACTGTCCCCATCAAACACTCCCAGGACAGGTACATCACGGGGTTAGATACAAAGTAAAGCTCCCTCTACACTGTCCCCCATCAAACACTCCCAGGACAGGTGCAGCACGGGGTTAGATACAGAGTAAAGCTCCCTCTACACTGTCCCCATCAAACACTCCCAGGACAGGTACAGCACGGGGTTAGATACAGAGTAAAGCACCCTCTACACTGTCCCCATCAAACACTCCCAGGACTGGCGTGGCGGAGTGTGGCGACTCGGGGATTTTCACAGTTACTTCATTGCAGTGCTAATGTAAGCCTACTTGTGACTAATAAATAAACGTTAAACTTTAAAAAACTAATGGGATTACACGTCACATCCTGACTCACGGTGGATGGTGATGATCCACAGTTTAAGATAACGCATGCTTAACTGTGCATGTATATTACATCATAGCAGGTCCAATTCCCACTCCAGACAACTGAAGCGTAAAAGCCAGGCAGTACTGAGGGAAGCTGCCAGAGGTGCTGTCTGTTGGGTAAGAAGCTCAACCAAGATCCCCGCGTTTCAGGTGGTTGTAAAAGATCCCATCGCCATTTAAATTTGTACTGACAAACACCTGTCCAGAGGGCAGCAACAGAGAGACTGGTAAGAATGGGTAGCCTGGAGAGATGGGACATCCGTGTGGAGTTACCCTGAGCTGTTCTTTGCTTCTTCCCTCAGATGTATGCGGGGAGATAAAGGGGGAAAGTGAAGATGATCAACTGAGGAGAACAAGAATCCCATTTGGGGGCTTGTTCCGGGATATTAAGCGGAGATACCCCAAATATCTCAGTGACCTTCGGGATGCGATGGACCTTCAGTGTTTGGCTGCTATCATCTTTATTTACTTTGCTGCCTTGTCACCCGCCATCACCTTCGGAGGATTACTTGGTAATTCTATTATTGCAGGTGTTTTGTTTTGTTATTAACTCTTTCATGGGATGTGGGAGCCGCTGACAATGCCAGCATTGACCCATCTGTAATTGCCCTTTGAGGGCGATTAAGAGACATCCATATTTGGATCTGGAGTCACATGTAGGCCAGAGCGGGTAAGGATGGCAGATTTCCTTCCCCAAAGAACATTCATGCACCAGATGGTTTTTAATGAAAATTGATGGTAGTTTCATGGTCACTGATAAGGAGTCTAGCTAAAATTCCAGATTTCTCAAGTGAATTTGAATTCCACCAATTGCCATTGAATTGTAGAATTCCTACAGTGCAGAAGGAGGCCTTTGGGCCCATCAAGTCTGCGCTGACTCTCCGAAAGAGCATCCTATCCAGGCCCACCAGCCCGGCCTATCCCCCTAACCCCATGACTGATCCACCCACTACAGATGTAGTACAGTCTCCATTTCCAGAGAGTCTCAGTTGGTAACATGGAGAGTGGAAGGTGTTGGATTGTATTCCCAATCTGACCCTACCTTCCCTCCCGGCCCGATCTTTGCAATTTTGCAGTGGGACAGGTGAGGCCTAGCCCCTGCCCCATTTGAGGCCTTTAAGAAACTTGAGGGCCTTTTCCTGCCCAGCCTCAATTTTCAGGCAGGTAGGAGGAGTTCCAGAGCGGGGGCAGAGGAGGGGGAGCTTGGAAAGTTATCCTGCTCAGGCCTCGCCCTTTTAAACACCCTTTTTTCCACATGCCATCACAGCCCCCCTTCACCACAAGTTCTATCCTCCGTGGCTGCTCCTCCCCCCCACTGGGGCTCTCCATCAAAACTTCCAACCACTCTCCTCACGGCCTCAGGGCTCACCCTCTCCCCCTGCAATCAGACTCGTTGCACTTACCTGGTCCTGGACTCTGGGACTTATCTAGGGACTATGTGTGGTTCCAGTCTTGGCCACGGCCCAATCAGCACTGCCGAGACTACAAAGAACAAAGAACAGTACAGCACAGGAAACAGGCCCTTCGGCCCTCCAAGCCTGTGCCGCTCCTTGGTCCAACTAGAGCAATCATTTGTATCCCTCCATTCCCAGGCTGCTCATGTGACTATCCAGGTAAGTCTTAAACGATGTCAGCGTGCCTGCCTCCACCACCCTACTTGGCAGCGCATTCCAGGCCCCCACCACCTTCTGTGTAAAAAACGTCCCTCTGATATCTGAGTTATACTTCGCCCCTCTCACCTTGAGCCCGTGACCCCTCGTGAACGTCACTTCTGATCTGGGAAAAAGCTTCCCACCGTTCACCCTATCTATCCCCTTCATAATCTTGTACACCTCTATTAGATCTCCCCTCATTCTCCGTCTTTCCAGGGAGAACAACCCCAGTTTACCCAATCTCTCCTCATAGCTAAGACCCTCCATACCAGGCAACATCCTGGTAAACCTTCTCTGCACTCTCTCTAATGCCTCCACGTCCTTCTGGTAGTGCGGCGACCAGAACTGGACGCAGTACTCCAAATGTGGCCTAACCAGCGTTCTATACAGCTGCATCATCAGACTCCAGCTTTTATACTCTATACCCCGTCCTATAAAGGCAAGCATACCATATGCCTTCTTCACCACCTTCTCCACCTGTGTTGCCACCTTCAAGGATTTGTGGACTTGCACACCTAGGTCCCTCTGTGTTTCTATACTCCTGATGACTCTGCCATTTATTGTATAACTCCTCCCTACATTATTTCTTCCAAAATGCATCACTTCGCATTTATCCGGATTAAACTCCATCTGACACCTCTCCGCCCAATTTTCCAGCCTATCTATATCCTGCTGTATTGCCCGACAATGCTCTTCGCTATCCGCAAGTCCAGCCATCTTCGTGTCATCCGCAAACTTGCTGATTACACCAGTTACACCTTCTTCCAAATCATTTATATATATCACAAATAGCAGAGGTCCCAGTACAGAGCCCTGCGGAACACCACTGGTCACAGACCTCCAGCCAGAAAAATACCCTTCGACCACTACCCTCTGTCTCCTATGGCCAAGCCAGTTCTCCACCCATCTAGCCACTTCTCCTTGTATCCCATGAGCCTTAACCTTCTTAACGAACCTGCCATGTGGGACTTTGTCAAATGCCTTACTGAAATCCATATAGACGACATCCACGGCCCTTCCTTCATCAACCGTTTTTGTCACTTCCTCAAAAAACTCCACCAAATTTGTAAGGCACGACCTCCCTCTTACAAAACCATGCTGTCTGTCACTAATGAGACTGTTCCGTTCTAAATGCACATACATCCTGTCTCTAAGAATCCTCTCCAACAACTTCCCTACCACGGACGTCAAGCTCACCGGCCTATAATTTCCTGGGTTATCCCTGCTACCCTTCTTAAACAACGGGACCACATTCGCTATCCTCCAATCCTCTACTGAGCTGTTGACCAATCCACTGCTTGGAACATTAAATGGCTGCGGGGCAGTCAGGTACAACAGGGATGGATTCGATGCTGACTCTTTGGTTGGTGGGACGGGAAAGGACATCATCAGAAAAACCCTGCCCCATATGTTGGCCTGGCTTCCTCCTGAGTGCAGCTATGTACTTGAAAATTGGATTTATGTTGGAAAAGGGAGATATTGCAGGCTTGTGAGGAAAGAGCAAGGCGGGGGTAAGACAGTGGGACAGCATTTGCAAAGCGCTCACTCAGGACAAAATGGGCTGAATAGCCTCCTTCTCTGCTGCATGGTGCTGAAGAGAATTGTTCACTCGGTTCCAAAGAACAGGATTCAGGTGTCAGGGTGTCAGGTGCCAGGGTAACTGATCTGCAGAGTTAGTTCCCTGGGAAAGATATGGAGGGACAATGTTAGAAATGAACAATGGACAAAAATGTGCAGGTTAGTTTGATTGGCCATGCTAAATTGACCCTTAGTATCAGGGGGATTAACGGGGTAAATGTGTGGGGTTACGGGAATAGGGCCTGGGTGGGATTGTGGTCGGTACAGGCTCGATGGGCCAAATGGCCTCCGTCTGTACTGTAGGGATTCTGTGATTCTATGACGATGAAATTTGTTTGTGATAAGCAATAGGCCTGATGGAGGTCATTCAAAGGGCAATTTTCCTCCCCTGTCCCTAAATAGCCCTTTTGTTTTTCTGCCATTTGTTCCTGTAGAACGGGTCTGATCATAGTCGGTGAACAGGGAGATGTTAGCGTGGCACAGAGCTATGGCACAGTGGTTAGCACTACTGGCTCACAGGGCCAGGGACCCATGTTTCATTCCCGGCTTGAGTCTGCACATTTTCCCCGTGTCTGCATGAGTTATCTCCGGGTGCTCCGGTTTCCTCCCACAGACCGAAAGACGTGCTGGTTAGGGTGCATTGGCCGTGCTAAATTCTCCCTCAGTGTAACCCGAACAGGCGTCGGGAGTGTGGCGACTAAGGGATTTTCACAGTAACTTCATTGCAGTGTTAATGTAAGCCTACTTGTGACTAATGAATAAACTTAAACTTAACTTAAACTCAGGTGGTGGAGAGAAGTATGGGAGGGGTCCCTGTATGAGGTTCCTCAGGCAGGTTTACAGTGTTGTACGCCCTACCACTTCTAACAAATGGAATTTGCACCTTTCGCAGGTGCAAAGACAAACGGATTGATTGGGGTGTCCGAGCTAATCGTCTCCACATCAGCGATGGGTGTCGTCTTCTCTCTGTTGGGAGCTCAACCCCTCCTAGTGATTGGTTTCACAGGCCCCCTGCTGTTGTTTGAAGAGGCCTTTTACAAGGTAAGGGTGTTAGCAAGTCCCATTCACTCACTGCCCCACTGTTCAATGGCCCACATTAGCTCCCAGTCCAGTAATTCCTTGACTTGCAAATTCTCATCCTTATTTTCAAATCCCTCCAATTTTGTGAAGTCTGTGTACATCCAAGGTGCCACATTCACAGCGACATGTTCAGTCAGGTGCCGAGCAACAACGTATATAGGCTGACCAGCCGTATGGAGAGCTTTTGAAAAACATGCTCAAAACTCCAGCATTTTGAATATAAAAATATGATTATTTCAAACTTGTGAGAACCAGAAGACGTAACATGGTGGCAGCGATGTCTGTCAGTAATTCAAGGCAGGGATTTTCCGGCCCCTCTCACCGGCCAGATCTTCTAGTCCCACTGAAGGCCCACCCCTGCTCCCACCCCCAGCCATGGGTTCCCTGTCAGAGTGGCCAGCGAGCACTCCCACTCTAAATGTCAGCAGGAAAGCCTTTAGGGGATTGTGATCATGGGTCTAGCATAGTGTTTGGGCTGTCGATGGAAAAGAACAAAGAACAAGTCAGAGTAACAATGATCGCCTGGGGGAAAAGCCAACCTCAGTGGGGATCTGGGGACCGATCTGGGTGAATAACTTGGAATCCAGGGTTGGCAGGAGAAACAGCAGAGGGACAACGGGGACAGCCTTCAAGGAAGAGATAGGTCGAGCACAGTCAAGGTATATTCCCTCGAAAGGGAAAAGCAGGGCAAACAATGTTTCTATAGGCATAGATCGGGTGGACTCTCAGAGGCTTTTTCCCGGGGTGGAAATGGCTGCTACGAGAGGACACAGGTTTAAGGTGCTGGGGGGTAGGTACAGGGGAGATGTTAGGGGGAAGTTTTTCACACAGAGGGTGGTGGGCCAGTGGAATCGGCTGCCGTCAGTGGTGGTGGAGGCAAACTCAATAGGGTCTTTTAAGAGACTCCTGGATGAGTACATGGGACTTAATAGGATGGAGGGTTATAGGTAGGCCTAGAAGGTAGGGATATGTTTGGCACAACTTGTGGGGCCGAAGGGCTTGTTTTGTGCTGTAGTTTTTCTATGTTTCTAAATCCAGAGCTCCCTCTATAACAAATGAGGTAGAAATTAAGATAAAGAAGAAAAAACATGCTGAAGACTAAAGTCAGGTCGCAAATATAATTGCAAACCAGGCGGAATATAGAAGGTTCAATCGAGTTGGGAAAGCAGATGAAAAAGGCAAAGAGCATGAATGAGAAGAGACTGGCAGCTAACAGAATGGGGAAAGCCAAAGTCTTCGACAGCAATATAAATAATAAAAGGGTGATAAAAGGAGATGTAGGGCCAATTAGGGACTAAATGGCAGGTTAGCACATGGAAGCTGTAGCATTAAGTGAATACTTTGCATCTGTCTTTACCGAGGAAGAAGATGCCACCCAGGCTGTGGTAAAAGAGGAAGTAGTTCAGACACTAGAAGGGTTTACAGTTGGTAAGGACGGGTTGTTAGGCTGTCTGTACCTAAAGTTGACAAGGCGTCGGGACCGGATATGAAACTGACGGAAGGAAGAGTGAAAATTGCAAAGGCAGTGGTCATAATCTTTAGTCTCCCTTAGACTCAGGGGTGGAAACAGAGGACTGGTGGATTGCAAATGTTATTCCCCTTGTTCAAAAAAAAAGCTGTACAGATAAGGTCAGCATCTTCCGGCCAGTCAGTTTAACTTCAGTGGTGAATTGAGAAAGGCCAGCATGGATTTCTCAAAGGCAAATTGTGTTTAACTAGCTGGAGTAATTTTGAGGAGGCAACAGAGTGGGTTAATTGAGGAAATGCTGTTGATGTGGTGTACATGGATTTCTAAAAGGCATTTGATACAGTGCCACACAACAGACTTGTCAGCAAAGTTACAGTTCATGGAATAAAAGCCATGATGTGGAGATGCCGGCGTTGGGCACAGTAAGAATTCTCACAACACCAGGTTAAAATCCAACAGGTTTATTTGTTAGCACGAGCTTTCGGAGCGTTCACCACTGATGAAGGAGCAGCGCTCCAAAAGCTCGTGATTCCATATAAACCTGTTGGACTTTAATCTGGTGTTGTGAGACTTCTTACCACAGAATAAAAGGGAGTGTAACAATATGGATATGAAATTCGCCGAGTGACAGGAGACAGACCAATGGTTAATGGATGTTTTTCAGGCTGGAGGAAGGTAGTGGAGTTCTCCAGAGGTCAGTGTTGGGACTTTTCCTGATATATATTAATGATCTAGATCTCGGTGTACAGAGCACAATTACAAAATTTGTAGACATAGCATGATAATGTAGAACTTCGGAAGGACATAGACAGGTTGACAAATTGAGTGGACAGTTGGAAGATGAAGTTTAATGTGGAGAGGTGTGAGGTGATTCATTTTGGTTGGAAGAACAGGAAGAGGAAATATAAAACAAAGGGTACAATTGTAAAGGGGGTACAAGAGCTGAAGGACCTGAGTGGATCTGCGTATAAATCATTAAATTTGATTTGATTTATTATTATCACATGTATTAGTACACAGTGAAAAGTATTGTTTCTATTTATGGGTACGATGGGTATAGAGGGATATGGGCCAAATGCGGGCAATTGGGATTAGCTTCGGGGTTTAAAAATAAAAGGGCGGCATGGACAAGTTGGGCCGAAGGGCCTGTTTCCATGCTGTAAACCTCTATGACTCTATGACTTTTGCGTGCTATACAGACAAAGCATACCGTTCATAGAGAAGGAAAGGAGAGAGTGCAGAATGTGATATTGCAGTCATAGCTAGGGTGCAGAGAAAGTGTGAGGTAAGACCATTCAAAAGTCTGATACCAGCAGGGAAGAAGCTGTTCTTGAGTTGGTTGCTACGTGACCTCAGACTTTTGTATCTTTTTCCCGATAGAAAAAGGTGGAAGAGAGAATGTCCGGGGTGCGTGGGGTCCTTGATTATGCTGGCTGCCTTTCCGAGGCAGCGGGAAGTGTAGACAGAGTCAATGGATGGGAGGCTGGTTTGCCTGATGGACTGGGCTTCAATCATGACCTTCTGTAGTTTCTTACGGTGTCAGGACAAGTTAAGAGAGCAGTTCATAAAGCAGAGAGTATCCTAGGCTTTATTAAAATGCTGTAAAGTACAAGAGCAAGGAGGTTCTCTTGAAGTTTTGTAAGACACTAACTAATTTGGGCTCAACTGGAGCATTGCATCCAGTCCTGGACATCATACTTTAGGAGGGATGTGAACACATTGGAAAGAATACAGAGAAGATTCACAAGAATGGTTCCAGGGATGAGAGACTTCAGTTATGAAGATAGATTGGAGAAGTTGGGACTGTCTCCTTGGAGAGAGGGCTGAGAAGAGATTTGATGGAGATGTTCAAAATCATGAGTGATTTGGACAGAGTAAATAGGGATAACTGTTCCCACTCCTGAAAGGATCGAGGATGAGAGGGCACAGATTTATAGTAATTGGCAAAAGAAGCAAAAGCAACATGGGAAAAAAAGGTTTTCACGCAGCGAGTGATTTGGGTCTGGAATGCGCTGCCTGAGAGTGCGGCAGATTCAATCGAGGCATTCAGGAGGGAATTAGGTTGTTATTTGGCAAGGAGGAATGTGCAGGGTTACGGAGAGGAGGCCGCAGAATGGCACCAGGAGAGTTGCTCCTCCAGAGAGCCTGTGCAGGCACTCAGATGGATAGTTGGATTGGAGGAGGCGGCCATTCAGCCCATCAGTCCTGTTCTGCCATTCAGTTACATCTTGGCTGATCTACATCGCATTAGTGCTCAAGCCTTGAACTCCTTGCCTGATAAAACAGCAAACAATGTTAGTTTTGGAATGATCAGTTCACTCCCCAGCCGCAACAGCATTTTGGGAGAACAAAGTTCCAGATTTCCACTCATAAGAACATAAGAACTAGGAGCAGGAGTCGGCCATCTGGCCCCTCGAGCCTGCTCCGCCATTCAATAAGATCATGGCTGATCTTTTCGTGGACCCAGCTCCACTTCCCCGCCCGCTCACCATAACCCTTAATTCCTTTACTGTTCAAAAATCTATCTATCCTTGCCTTACAAAAATTCAATGAGGTAGCCTCAACTGCTTCACTGGGCAGGGAATCCCACAGATTCACAACCCTTTGTGTGAAGAAGTTCCTCCTCAACTCAGTCCTAAATCTGCTCCTTATTTTGAGGCTATGCCCCCTAGTTCTAGTTTCACCTGTCAGTGGAAACAACCTCCCTGCTTCTATCTTATCTATTCTTTTCAATAATCTTTTTTTTCTATGAGATCCCCCCCTCGTTCCTCTGAATTCCAATGAATTCTGAATTCCACCCCCCTTTGTGTAAAGAGCTTCCTTTAAGGTTCCGTCCCTTTGCTCTGGACAGCCCACAAGAGGAAATAATTATTCCCTATTGACCGCAGCGAATCCTTTAACCATCTTAAACACCTCAGTTATATTGCCCCATAACCTTCTAAACCTAAGGGAGTACATACCTAGTCTCTGCAACATGTCCTTATCCCCTTTGAGCCACACTATCATTCTGGTGAATCCTTCCAGGAGGGTTGAATGGACAATGGGACAATCCTTCATCAGCCTGGCAAGGTACACAGTCTCCAAAGATTGTTTGGCATAAATATTGCAGCATTGACCAGTTTCGAGTGGAGCTGTATTTGATGTTTGGCACCTTCAGAGTTAACTCATCTCTCCCTTTCCTTCCCCTTTGCCTCCCCCACCCTACCCCCACACCATCCCTCCCACATCGCCAGTTCAGCAAGACTCAGAAATTGGACTACCTCACAGGTCGGGTATGGATTGGCTTCTGGCTCATGGTTGCTGTGATCATCACGGTGGCCTTTGAGGGCAGTTTACTGGTTCGCTACATCTCGCCCTTCACACAGGAGATCTTTGCCTTTCTCATCTCCATCATCTTCATCTATGAGACCTTCCATAATCTTTATGAGGTAAGCACCCACTCAGCCAGGCTAAAGCTGTGTGAAACCGCTGAGTAGATCCCCCCCCAGCTGTATCGAATTCTGGATGTTACACTTCAGGGAGAATGTCAAAGATTTGGAGAGGGTGCAGAGGAGAATTACAAGAATTGGACCGGGCTGATGGACTTATGCGGAGAAGATGGAGAATCTGAGGTTATTCTCCTTAAAACAGAGAATGTTAAGGGGACATTTAAGGGGAGATGCACGAGGCAAGTGTTTTACACAGAGGGTGGTGGGTGCCTGGAACTCGCTGCCAGGGGAGGTAGTGGAAGCAGATATGATAGTGAGTTTTAAGGGTGTCTTGAAAAATACATGAATAGGATGGGAACAGAGGGATATGGTCCCCGGAAGGGTACAGGGTTTTAGTTCAGACGGGCAGCATGGTCGGTGCAGACTTGGAGGGCCGAAGGGCCTGTTCTTGTGCTGTAATTTTCTTTGTTCTTTGTTCTTATTTATAGAGCAAACTACATGGTCACCTGGGGAGGAAAAACCCACTGGCTCATGAGAAATTGCCCGAAAGTCTTTCCCGCTCTCAGTAACTCTGTTTTCTTTACAAAAACTGCTAACTGTCAATTAAACTGATTGTTGCTGAAAATGGGGACTGGCTGACTGCAGAAGCAGTGATTGCAGGAGCAGCAAACACAGGAGAGACATGAGTCTCCCATGCTTGCTCTTCCAGCTCGTCTAATCACGGGCTCCCTCTCTCCTGCTTTTGCTCCACCTTCTCCAGTGATAGATTGTGTACCTGGGAAAGCTGCAGAGAGGGGATCCATGATCGGAGGAACTGGAACAACAAGCATTGGGGAGATGGAATCCATGACTGGAAGAGCAGCCCCATCGCTCCCGTGCTCGCTGCTCCCCCAATCATAGACTCAATATCATAGAATCCCTACATGTAGAAGCAGGCCATTCGGCCCCTCGAGCCTGCACCCAGGCCCTATCCGTGTAACCCCTATATATTTACCCTGCTAATCCCCCCTGACACTGAGGGTCAGTTTATCACGGCCAATGCACCTAACCTGCACATCTTTGGACCGTGGGAGAAAACTGGAGCACCCGGAGGAAACCCACGCAGACACGGGGAGAATGTGCAAACTCCACACAGACAGTGACCCAAGCTGGGAATGGAACCTGGAATCCTGCCACTGTGAGGCACCAGTGCTAACCACAAAATCACAATCACAACTTTGGCCAGCCCCAGGTGATGTCCTCTCCTGCTGCCAGTGGCAGTGATTAAAACAAGGCCCTCACCATCCCAGTCTTGGTTCTTCCCAGCTCCTGGGGAACCTCAGGCCTGTTGTGCGGCAGCCTCGCCCATTAGTGGCCACGATGAAGTGCTTGTCCCAGCGCAGAGAGCCAAAGGTACTTGTTCTCGGAATGGGCCCCTCTTGTTAATGTTGAAGCAACTCTCCACATGGACTGAGTGCTTGAGAGCACCAGCACTGTGTGTCCATTTGAATTATTCGTTTCGGAGTAAGTTGTAGCGACTTTCTTCCTTGTGCTCATTTTTAATATTTAGATTTCAGCTTCCTCTCAGTTCTGTTAATATTGGTCGGAAATGTGGTCCACAGGTGAGAGTAAGGGAAAACGAAAGGCATACTCCACATTAAGTGTTTAGACTGCTTTTACACAGGCCTGGAGGATCTGCGTGTTGGGTGTTGGCAGAGCTAGCCCAATATAAACATGGCTTCAAACTCTGAACCTATAATAATGTTTCACTTAGTTTCCAATGGAGCTTGTTCCATCAATATTTCCTGTGCCCTGGCCATGTGTGTGTACATGTACACACATATGTGTGTGTGTGTGTGTGCGTGCACATGTGTGTGCATGCGAGCACATGTGTGTGTGTGTGAGCATGTGTATGTGTGTGTTTATATACATGTGTGTGTGAGCATGTGAGTATGTGTGCGTGCGTGTGCTCATGTGTGTACGCGTATGTGTGTGCACGTGTGTGTGTGCGCATATGTGTATGCGCATATGTGTGTGTGTGCACACGTGTGTGTGCACATATGTGTGTGTGCACACGCATAATGTGTGTGTGCCCTTGAGAGATAAACCAATGAGTCACATGGCACTGTTCGTGGGAGAGTTGTGACGTGCAGGGGGAAGGCTGAAGGTCCTCCTCATGCGCCGAATAATCCTGTACCAGCACCGCGCCTGGAACATTGATGGAGCCATTCAAAATTATAAAGGGTTTAAATAGAATAAATAAGGAGATTTTTTAAAATCGTTCACTGGATGTGGGCCCTACATGTCCTTCAGAAGGTGGTGCTGAGTCTGCTTCTAAAATACAACTGGGTGACTTTGTGAATCATTTCAGAGGGCAGTTAAGAGTCAGCCACATTGCTGTGGGTCAGTCTGGAGTCACGTGTAGGCCAGACTGGGTAAGGATGGCAGATTTCCTTCCCTAAAGGATATTAGTGAATCAGATGGGGTTTTATGACAATCCTGTAAAGTTTCATGGTCACCATTACTGAGACTAACATCATAGATTTCCTACAGTGCAGAAAGAGGCCATTCAGCCCATCGAACTTGCACTGACAACAATCCCACCCAGGCCCTATCCCCATAACCCCACATATTTACCCTGCTAAACTCCCTGACACTAAGGGGCAATTGAGTATGGCCAATCAACCTAACCCAGTCTGGCCTCACATCTTTGGACTGTGGGAGGAAACCGGAGCACCCGGTGGAAACCCACGCAGATAAGTAAAGAATTGAATTGAAATTTCCCCAGTTGGCATGGTGGGATTTGAACTCATGACTCTAGGTTAATTTATTCTTTCTCAGGAGTGGGTATCACTGGCTAGGCCAACATTTATTGCCCATCCCTAATTGCTCTTGAGCTGCCTTCTTGAACAGCTGCGGTCCTTGTGGTGTAGGTACACCCACATTGCTGTTAGAGATTGAGTTTCAGGATTTTGACCCAGCGACAGTGAAGGAACAGCGATATATTTCCAAGTCAGGGTGGTGCGTGATTTGATGGGGAACCCCCAGGTGGTGGTGTCCTCAGGTATCTGCTGCTTTTGTCCTTCTAGATGGTAGAGGCCGTTGGTTAGAAGGTTGAAGGAATTATTGAAGGAACTTTGGTACGTTGTTGCAGTGTATCTTGTAGATGGTACACACTGTTGCCACTGTGCATCGGTGGTGCTGGGACTGATTGTTTAAGATGGTGGATGGGGTGCCAATCAAGTGAGACTGCTTTGTCCTGGATGGTGTTGAGCTTCTTGAGTGTTGTTGGAGCTGCACTCATTCAGGCAAGTGGAGAGTATTCCATCACACTCCTGACTTGCGCCTTGTGGATAGTGGACAGGCTTTGGGGAGTCAGGAGGTGAGTTACTCGCTGCAGAGTTCCTAGCCTCTGACCTGCTCTTGTAGCCACTGTATTTATATGGCTGGTCTAGTTCAGTTTCTGGTCAATGGATGTTGATAGTGGGATGTTCAGCAATGGTAACAACATTGAATGTCAATTAATCCAGATCGCTTTGGCTATTAGTCCAGTAACATAACCACTGTGCTGCCTTACTCATGGGAAAGTATTTCCAAGGCAGAAGGTTCAATGACTAGAGGGCACAGATTTAAAATAATTATCAGAAGAACTAACAGTGACACAAGGGTAGAAATAATCTCTTGCAACTAATTGTTGTGAACTGGAAGCAGTGCCTGAACATGGAAGCAGATTCAACTCTAACTTTCTAAAGGGAATTGGAAGAGGGGAGGCTTTGGCCAAGTTTGTATTATCGCTAGACTATTAATTCAGAAACTCAGCTAATGTTCTGGGGACCCAGGTTCGAATCCCATCACAGCAGATGGTGGAATTTGAATTCAATAAAAAATATCTGGAATTAAGAATCTACTGATTACCATGAAACCATTGTCGATTGTCAGAAAAACCCATCTGGTTCACTAATGTCCTTTAGGGAAGGAAATCTACCATCCTTACCTGGTCTGACCTATATGTGACTCCAGAGCCACAGCAGGTTGACTCTCAACTGCCCTCAGGCAATTAGGGTTGGGTAATAAATGTTGGCCCAGCCAGTGACCAATATCCCACAAATGAATTTTAAAAAAAGAAAAACTTATAGAGCTATGGGGAGGGAGCAGGGGAAT